>NC_088404.1:22972133-23269633 GCF_034236695.1 Oncorhynchus nerka | reverse complement strand
ACATGTCCCTAATCAAGAACAAGTTGTCCGTGATTGAGCGTCCCGGTACACAATATGTCTGGTCCTTGTGTATTATAGAGTCCAGATGGGACTTCAGTCTGTTAGAGAGGACCTTGGCAAAATCTTGTAGTCCGCACAGAGTAATGCCACAGGCCTCCAGTTCTTAAGTTCACACAAGTCCCCTTTTTTGGGCAGGAGAGTCAGAGCCGCCCGACGGCAGCTCATCGGCAACTCTCCTACCCCGACGCATTCACGCAACACGCAAAAGAAATCCTGTCCAATTGTTCCCAGAATTTTTGTAAAATTCCACTGGAAGTCCATCGACCCCGGGTGCACGACCGGGGGACATCTGGGTTACTGCCTCTGCCAGTTCATGTGACAACAGAGGAATGTCCATTTCATCCCTCTGTGCCCGAGAGAGCTTAGGGAGTCCTTCGAACAAGACCTGAGCACACATAGGATCACACATTTCTGCCCTATACAATTCAGTATAAAACTCCACAGTCCGCTCCCGCATCTCCCCCACCACAGAGGTCACCCTCCCATCAGACAGCCGTAGACAATGCATACCCTTGGCTTCACTGCTCTGTCTTTCCAAACCAAAGAAGAAGGAGCTGGGAGCATCCATCTCCTTGAGCATGGAGAACCTAGCTCTTACAAGTGCTCCCTTTGCTTTAACCTGGAAAAAACTGCCCAGGTCCCTACGTGGTCGGCTAAGTTAGCCTGGAGGCCTACATTGCCTTGCCCCACCATCTCTACCTCCATCTCACTAATACACCGCTCTAGTTCCCCCAATACTCTCCTAGCCTCTGAGGATGAGAGAGCTGTGTACTGTTGACAGAAAAGCCGAATTTGCACTTTCCCCACATCCCACCATTGACTCAGAGACTCATACTCCTCTCTTCGCTGCCCCCATCTTTCCCAAAAAGTCTGGAAACCTGAGCAAAAGGTGGCATCTTGTAAGAGCTTTACATTGAACTTCCAATAAGATGCCTGCCGGGGCCCTGGTGAAATAGACAGCCGAGCCATGGTTATGTGGTGATCCGAAAACCCCACTGGGAGAATGGTAGCACCCAGCAGCCTATTGCTCTGATTCCTGGACATGTAAAAACGATCAAGTCGAGCTGCACTCACCCTAGCCCCAAAAACCTTCACCCACGTATACTGTCTTGTGTTTGGATGTTTAGTTCTCCAAACATCCACTAGGTCAAACTGATTAAAGATGTCCCTTAACACTCCCACTGACACTGAATGAGGCTCTTCCCCATTTCTGTCTTTTGTAAAATCCATTGTACAGTTCCAGTCACCTCCGATCACCAGCGTCTCCTCAGGCGCTACTTGTGAGAGTTCCTGTCTAAGACTCCCAAATAGAACCCCTCTTTCTCTCCCTGTGTTAGGCGCATACACATTTATAAAGACAAAAACCATGTTGTTAATTTCTGCTTTAACAACAAGCAACCTACCCTACACACCTCCTTTGAGGAGCAAATTTTTACAGCCAGACCCGGTGCAAAAAGGACTGCCACCCCTGCACTAAGATTTGTCCCATGGCTCAACACACTTGCCCCTTTCCACCAGAGCCCCCAATCAACTTCATTCACCACATCACTATGAGTCTCCTGCAGAAACAACACCTGTACTTTTTTTTGTTTTACATATTCACCCAACACACTCCTCTTTCCCGCATCTCTGGCGCCATTTATATTGAGCGAGCCTACCCGAAGAGTCTCCATAAGAAGTGGGAGAAAAGCCAGCAGAGAAATAGACCAATAGCAAAGCTCAAAAAGCCCCAGGTAAACCTTTACGCACTATTGTGACCCACTTCCTCAACCTAAACCGTTTCCTGGGTGAGAGGGCACCATGCCCCTCATTTCTCATAGCATGTTGTACTGATCTTACAAACTTTCTAGGATCAGGAAAAAAAGTCTCAAGATTAATTTTTTTCCCCTTAGTCTCATTCAGGAACCTTGTCAGTTCTCTCAACGTGTACTTAGACCCCTCTGGTTGACTGGCTGTCAGCTCCGGGCCAATTGAAGAGGAGTCTGAAAAAAATAACTCCTCATCCTCTTCCTCAGACTCACTTTCCTCCTCTTCTCTATCTCCCACCCTGACCACCTGCCCTTTCTCTCTGTTTAGGGCCTCACCCACAGCAACAGGCAACATTTCCATGGTACCTTTATCCACATCCTTTTTCCTTTTCCTCTTGACACCCTCCTCCTCCCCCTAATCTCTTACACTTCCCCACTATACTCTCCTCATCCACTAGAATAACCTGACTAGACGCAGTATCATCTGCACCACCCTCTATAGCATGACTAGGGCCAGCCTCAGCTACACCACCCTCCATAGCATGACTAGGGCCAGCCTCAGCTACACCACCCTCCATAGCATGACTAGGCCCAGCATCATCTGCACCACCCTCCATAGCATGTCTAGGCCCAGCCTCAGCTACCCCACCATCTCTAGTCTGACTAGACCCAGCCTCTGCTTCTCCACCATCTCTAGCCTGACTAGCCCCTGCCTCATCTACACCACCATCTCTAGCCTGACTAGACCCAGCCTCATCTACACCACCATCTCTAGACTGACTAGGCCCAGCCTCTGCTGTCTGCATCTCCTTACCCCTGCATTTTGACCTCGATTTCCCCACTTGCACCCTCACTCCGTCTATGGCCTTTATGTGGGCACGCAAAGCTCTTGTGCCCCAAATCCCCACATTCAAAACACCGTAGACTATCTGTGCTGGCAAAACCTGCATAGAGCCCCTCCCCATGCCTCACTTTGAAATGCACATTTAGCTGTTGTTCATTATTGTTCAGAAACATAAACACTTGCCTCCTGAACGAAACAACGTGCTTAACGGCATCTGCCTGAAAACCTGCTGACAGTACACGGAAACCGCTAGCAAACTTACCAAAACGACTCAGCTCTTTCCTAATTTGATCGTCCGTAATAAACGGAGGCAAATTTGCCACTACAACTCTTGTTGAAGGGGTAGAGAGAGGTGAAATTGACACCAACACATCTCTTACAAATATTCCGCTAGCAATTAGCCTACCGACCAAATTTGCCCTTTTCATGAACACAACCACAGCTTTGTTCATTCTAGAAGCAGAATGTATAAACTCAGCTCCTACCTGTTCACCGACCGCGAGCAGAACCTCCTCCACCTTAACTCCGTTCTCAGGAACACACCTGAATCCATGCTGTATCGACAGCGTCTCGTCCGCGCTATGCTGAGAAGCCATTGCGCACACTACACCTTCCACCCCCGGAAAGTTACTCTGTCCTCTTCCACCCTAACTTTGAAAAAAAAACTTTGGATACCGCTAAAAACAAATATTGCATTAACCCTCCACCATAGAAAATAACATGTAAAGAAAAGAATCAAGAAAGTTAGTTAGGATAGAGCTTTCCACACCAAACACTCAAACTCCAAAAACACCCAGCATGCACCGAGAGAGAGAGAGAAAGAGAGAGAGAGAGAGAGAGAGAGAGAGAGAGAGAGAGAGAGAGAGAGAGAGAGAGAGAGAGAGAGAGAAAGAGGGAGAGAAAGAGGGAGAGAAACAGAGAGAAAGAGATAAAGAGAGAGAGAAAGAGAGAGAGAAAGAGAGAGAGAGAAAGAGAGAGAGAGAGAAAGAGAGAGAGAGAGAGAGAGAGAGAGAGAAGGAGAGAGAGATAAAGAGAGAGAGAGAAAGAGAGAGAGAAAGAGAGAGAGAAAGAGAGAGAGAGAAAGAGAGAGAGAGAGAAAGAGAGAGAGAGAGAGAAAGAGAGAAAGAGAGAGAGAAAGAGAGAGAGAGAGAGAGAGAGAGAGAGACTCTCTCATGCCAATAAAGCCCATTGAATTGAGAGAGAGGAAAATAAACAAGAGGTGCTGCACAACTCACATCAGAGAATGTCCTCTTTAAACCTCACTTATTACACCTTTAAGGTGAAATTGAGAACCTGAGTCATTAGAACAGGCAAAACCAAACAGATCATAAGCTGAATGAAGTGTAATAGCTCCTTGTCATTCAGAACAATGGGCTTGTCCCCTGAGAGCCCAGGAAGATGTAAGCCACTATTAAACACATCCAGCAGTAGCAGACACCAGAGGAACAGCTACAAGGCGAGGTGGTATTGAGCTGCTTCAACACACCATGCCTAAAACAATATTTCTATGTTGGGCCACTTTGAGTGACAACATATTACAAGGAGCACAATTCCCGGCCAAGGTAACAGCTCTCCTGCAAACACAGCACTCTCCCAGGCCTCAGACTGAGACCTTGAGAAGCCATTTGTTCGGCTCATTATTACAGTGGCCCATAGTCCTTTTTAGTATATTTATAAGCTCTTGTGTTATTGACACATAACACAGAGAGCAGTATCACATGATTAACCAGGAGAATAAGAGAAAATAGCTATTTCTTTCCAGACTGCCATTTTTCCCTGACTTTCCTGTGAGTGAAGGATGAGCCAGCTGGTGAGTAACTCTGTGGGACAGAAAGCTATAACCTTAAAACCATGGCCACCACACTATAGCCTCATTCATGAAACATAGACATCCATGACTTCTTAATGAAACTCACATGCCCCTAAAAATATGATCCAATACACTGTCCCACTTCAAAGGTGATGCCACACAACTATCTGTGTCAGTGTCATCTCCTGTAGCCTCAAATCTATTCACTATTATGTGCCCTGCCAATGCTTTGGTGTGATTGTTGCCTCCTGCTATTATGAGCCCTGCCAATGCTTTGGTGTGATTGTGGCCTCCTGCTATTATGAGCCCTGACAATGCTTTGGTGTGTTGTTGCCTCCTGCTATTATGAGCCCTGCCAATGCTTTGGTGTGATTGTTGCCTCCTGCTATTATGAGCCCTGTCAATGCTTTGGTGTGATTGTGGCCTCCTGCTATTATGAGCCCTGACAATGCTTTGGTGTGATTGTTGCCTCCTGCTATTATAAGCCCTGCCAAGGCTTTGGTGTGTTGTGGCCTCCTGCTATTATGAGCCCTGCCAATGCTTTGGTGTGATTGTTGCCTCCTGCTATTATGAGCCCTGCCAATGCTTTGGTGTGATTGTTGCCTCCTGCTATTGAGCCCTGCCAATGCTTTGGTGTGATTGTGGCCTCCTGCTATTATGAGCCCTGACAATGCTTTGGTGTGATTGTGGCCTCCTGCTATTATGAGCCCTGCCAATGCTTTGGTGTGATTGTGGCCTCCTGCTATTATGAGCCCTGCCAATGCTTTGGTGTGATTGTGGCCTCGTGCTATTATGAGCCCTGCCAATGCTTTGGTGTGATTGTGGCCTCCTGCTATTATGAGCCCTGCCAATGCTTTGGTGTGATTGTGGCCTCCTGCTATTATGAGCCCTGCCAATGCTTTGGTGTGTTGTGGCCTCCTGCTATTATGAGCCCTGCCAATGCTTTGGTGTGATTGTTGCCTCCTGCTATTGAGCCCTGCCATTGCTTTGGTGTGATTGTGGCCTCCTGCTATTATGAGCCCTGCCAATGCTTTGGTGTGATTGTTGCCTCCTGCTATTATGTGCCCTGCCAATGCTTTGGTGTGATTGTGGCCTCCTGCTATTATGAGCCCTGCCAATGCTTTGGTGTGATTGTGGCCTCCTGCTATTATGAGCCCTGCCAATGCTTTCGTGTGATTGTTGCCTCCTGCTATTGAGCCCTGCCAATGCTTTGGTGTGATTGTGGCCTCCTGCTATTATGAGCCCTGCCAATGCTTTGGTGTGATTGTGGCCTCCTGCTATTATGAGCCCTGCCAATGCTTTGGTGTGATTGTGGCCTCCTGCTATTATGAGCCCTGCCAATGCTTTGGTGTGATTGTGGCCTCCTGCTATTATGAGCCCTGCCAATGCTTTGGTGTGTTGTGGCCTCCTGCTATTATGAGCCATGCCAATGCTTTGGCGTGATTGTGGCCTCCTGCTATTATGAGCCCTGCCAATGCTTTGGTGTGTTGTGGCCTCCTGCTATTATGAGCCCTGCCAATGCTTTGGTGTGATTGTTGCCTCCTGCTATTATGAGCCCTGCCAATGCTTTGGTGTGTTGTGGCCTCCTGCTATTATGAGCCCTGCCAATGCTTTGATGTGATTGTTGCCTCCTGCTATTATGAGCCCTGCCAATGCTTTGGTGTGTTGTTGCCTCCTGCTATTATGTGCCCTGCCAATGCTTTGGTGTGATTGTGGCCTCCTGCTATTATGAGCCCTGCCAATGCTTTGGTGTGATTGTTGCCTCCTGCTATTATGAGCCCTGCCAATGCTTTGGTGTGATTGTGGCCTCCTGCTATTATGAGCCCTGCCAATGCTTTGGTGTGATTGTTGCCTCCTGCTATTATGAGCCCTGCCAATGCTTTGGTGTGATTGTTGCCTCCTGCTATTATGAGCCCTGCCAATGCTTTGGTGTGATTGTGGCCTCCTGCTAAATCAAATCAAATCAAATCAAATCACATTTTATTTGTCACATACACATGGTTAGCAGATGTTAATGCGAGTGTAGCGAAATGCTTGTGCTTCTAGTTCCGACAATGCAGTGATAACCAACAAGTAATCTAACTAACAATTCCAAAACTACTGTCTTATACACAGTGTAAGGGGATAAGGAATATGTACATAAGGATATATAAATGAGTGATGGTACAGAGCAGCATACAGTAGATGGTATCGAGTACAGTATATACATATGAGATGAGTATGTAGACAAAGTAAACAAAGTGGCATAGTTAAAGTGGCTAGTGATACATGTATTACATAAGGATGCAGTCGATGATGTAGAGTACAGTATATACGTATGCATATGAAATGAATAATGTAGGGTAAGTAACATTATATAAGGTAGCATTGTTTAAAGTGGCTAGTGATATATTTACATCATTTCCCATCAATTCCCATTATTAAAGTGGCTGGAGTTGGGCCAGTGTCAATGACAGTGTGTTGGCAGCAGCCACTCAATGTTAGTGGTGGCTGTTTAACAGTCTGATGGCCTTGTGATAGAAGCTGTTTTTCAGTCTCTCGGTCCCAGCTTTGATGCACCTGTACTGACCTCGCCTTCTGGATGATAGCGGGGTGAACAGGCAGTGGTTCGGGTGGTTGATGTCCTTGATGATCTTTATGGCCTTCCTGTAACATCGGGTGGTGTAGGTGTCCTGGAGGGCAGGTAGTTTGCCCCGGTGGTGCGTTGTGCAGACCTCACTACCCTCTGGAGAGCCTTACGGTTGAGGGCGGAGCAGTTGCCGTACCAGGCGGTGATACAGCCCGCCAGGATGCTCTCGATTGTGCATCTGTAGAAGTTTGTGAGTGCTTTTGGTGACAAGCCGAATTTCTTCAGCCTCCTGAGGTTGAAGAGGCGCTGCTGCGCCTTCTTCACGACGCTGTCAGTGTGAGTGGACCAATTCAGTTTGTCTGTGATGTGTATGCCGAGGAACTTAAAACTTGCTACCCTCTCCACTACTGTTCCATCGATGTGGACAGGGGGGTGTTCCCTCTGCTGTTTCCTGAAGTCCACAATCATCTCCTTAGTTTTGTTGACGTTGAGTGTGAGGTTATTTTCCTGACACCACACTCCGAGGGCCCTCACCTCCTCCCTGTAGGCCGTCTCGTCGTTGTTGGTAATCAAGCCTACCACTGTTGTGTCGTCCGCAAACTTGATGATTGAGTTGGAGGCGTGCGTGGCCACGTAGTCGTGGGTGAACAGGGAGTACAGGAGAGGGCTCAGAACGCACCCTTGTGGGGCCCCCGTGTTGAGGATCAGCGGGGAGGAGATGTTGTTGCCTACCCTCACCACCTGGGGGCGGCCCGTCAGGAAGTCCAGTACCCAGTTGCACAGGGCGGGGTCGAGACCCAGGGTCTCGAGCTTGATGACGAGCTTGGAGGGTACTATGGTGTTGAATGCCGAGCTGTAGTCGATGAACAGCATTCTCACATAGGTATTCCTCTTGTCCAGGTGGGTTAGGGCAGTGTGCAGTGTGGTTGAGATTGCATCGTCTGTGGACCTATTTGGGCGGTAAGCAAATTGGAGTGGGTCTAGGGTGTCAGGTAGGGTGGAGGTGATATGGTCCTTGACTAGTCTCTCAAAGCACTTCATGATGACGGAAGTGAGTGCTACGGGCGGTAGTCGTTTAGCTCAGTTACCTTAGCTTTCTTGGGAACAGGAACAATGGTGGCCCTCTTGAAGCATGTGGGAACAGCAGACTGGTATAGGGATTGATTGAATATGTCCGTAAACACACCGGCCAGCTGGTCTGCGCATGCTCTGAGGGCGCGGCTGGGGATGCCGTCTGGGCCTGCAGCCTTGCGAGGGTTAACACGTTTAAATGTCTTACTCACCTCAGCTGCAGTGAAGGAGAGACCGCATGTTTTCGTTGCAGGCCGTGTCAGTGGCACTGTATTGTCCTCAAAGCGGGCAAAAGTTATTTAGTCTGCCTGGGAGCAAGACATCCTGGTCCGTGACTGGGCTGGGTTTCTTCTTGTAGTCCGTGATTGACTGTAGACCCTGCCACATGCCTCTTGTGTCTGAGCCATTGAATTGAGATTCCACTTTGTCTCTGTACTGACGCTAGCTTGTTTAATAGCCTTGCGGAGGGAATAGCTGCATTGTTTATATTCGGACATGTTACCAGACACCTTGCCCTGATTAAAAGCAGTGGTTCGCGCTTTCAGTTTCACGCGAATGCTGCCATCAATCCACGGTTTCTGGTTAGGGAATGTTTTTATTGTTGCTATGGGAACGACATCTTCGACGCACGTTCTAATGAACTCGCACACCGAATCAGCGTATTTGTCAATATTTCCATCTGACGCAATACGAAACATGTCCCAGTCCACGTGATGGAAGCAGTCTTGGAGTGTGGAGTCAGCTTGGTCTGACCAGCGTTGGACAGACCTCAGCGTGGGAGCCTCTTGTTTTAGTTTCTGCCTGTAGGCAGGGATCAGCAAAATGGAGTCGTGGTCAGCTTTTCCGAAAGGGGGCGGGGCAGGGCCTTATATGCGTCGGAAGTTAGAGTAACAATGATCCAAGGTTTTACCACCCCTGGTTGCGCAATCGATATGCTGATAAAATTTAGGGAGTCTTGTTTTCAGATTAGCTTTGTTAAAATCCCCAGCTACAATGAATGCAGCCTCCGGATAAATGGTTTCCAGTTTGCAAAGAGTTAAATAAAGTTTGTTCAGAGCCATCGATGTGTCTGCTTGGGGGGGGATATATACGGCTGTGATTATAATCGAAGAGAATTCTCTTGGAAGATAATGCGGTCTACATTTGATTGTGAGGAATTCTAAATCAGGTGAACAGAAGGATTTGAGTTCCTGTATGTTTCCTTCATCACACCATGTCTCGTTAGTCATGAGGCATACGCCCCCGCCACTCTTCTTACCAGAAAGATGTTTGTTTCTGTCGGCGCGATGCGTGGAGAAACCCGTTGGCTGCACCGCATCGGATAGCGTCTTCCCAGTAAGCCATGTTTCAGTGAAGCAGAGAACGTTGCAGTCTCTGATGTCCCTGCTATTATGAGCCCTGCCAATGCTTTGGTGTGATTGTTGCCTCCTGCTATTATGAGCCCTGCCAATGCTTTGGTGTGATTGTGGCCTCCTGCTAAATCAAATCAAATCAAATCACATTTTATTTGTCACATACACATGGTTAGCAGATGTTAATGCGAGTGTAGCGAAATGCTTGTGCTTCTAGTTCCGACAATGCAGTGATAACCAACAAGTAATCTAACTAACAATTCCAAAACTACTGTCTTATACACAGTGTAAGGGGATAAGGAATATGTACATAAGGATATATGAATGAGTGATGGTACAGAGCAGCATACAGTAGATGGTATCGAGTACAGTATATACATATGAGATGAGTATGTAGACAAAGTAAACAAAGTGGCATAGTTAAAGTGGCTAGTGATACATGTATTACATAAGGATGCAGTCGATGATGTAGAGTACAGTATATACGTATGCATATGAAATGAATAATGTAGGGTAAGTAACATTATATAAGGTAGCATTGTTTAAAGTGGCTAGTGATATATTTACATCATTTCCCATCAATTCCCATTATTAAAGTGGCTGGAGTTGGGCCAGTGTCAATGACAGTGTGTTGGCAGCAGCCACTCAATGTTAGTGGTGGCTGTTTAACAGTCTGATGGCCTTGTGATAGAAGCTGTTTTTCAGTCTCTCGGTCCCAGCTTTGATGCACCTGTACTGACCTCGCCTTCTGGATGATAGCGGGGTGAACAGGCAGTGGTTCGGGTGGTTGATGTCCTTGATGATCTTTATGGCCTTCCTGTAACATCGGGTGGTGTAGGTGTCCTGGAGGGCAGGTAGTTTGCCCCCGGTGGTGCGTTGTGCAGACCTCACTACCCTCTGAGAGCCTTACGGTTGAGGGCGGAGCAGTTGCCGTACCAGGCGGTGATACAGCCCGCCAGGATGCTCTCGATTGTGCATCTGTAGAAGTTTGTGAGTGCTTTTGGTGACAAGCCGAATTTCTTCAGCCTCCTGAGGTTGAAGAGGCGCTGCTGCGCCTTCTTCACGACGCTGTCAGTGTGAGTGGACCAATTCAGTTTGTCTGTGATGTGTATGCCGAGGAACTTAAAACTTGCTACCCTCTCCACTACTGTTCCATCGATGTGGACAGGGGGTGTTCCCTCTGCTGTTTCCTGAAGTCCACAATCATCTCCTTAGTTTTGTTGACGTTGAGTGTGAGGTTATTTTCCTGACACCACACTCCGAGGGCCCTCACCTCCTCCCTGTAGGCCGTCTCGTCGTTGTTGGTAATCAAGCCTACCACTGTTGTGTCGTCCGCAAACTTGATGATTGAGTTGAGGCGTGCGTGGCCACGCAGTCGTGGGTGAACAGGGAGTACAGGAGAGGGCTCAGAACGCACCTTGTGGGGCCCCGTGTTGAGGATCAGCGGGGAGGAGATGTTGTTGCCTACCCTCACCACCTGGGGCGGCCCGTCAGGAAGTCCAGTACCCAGTTGCACAGGGCGGGGTCGAGACCCAGGGTCTCGAGCTTGATGACGGGCTTGGAGGGTACTATGGTGTTGAATGCCGAGCTGTAGTCGATGAACAGCATTCTCACATAGGTATTCCTCTTGTCCAGGTGGGTTAGGGCAGTGTGCAGTGTGGTTGAGATTGCATCGTCTGTGGACCTATTTGGGCGGTAAGCAAATTGGAGTGGGTCTAGGGTGTCAGGTAGGGTGGAGGTGATATGGTCCTTGACTAGTCTCTCAAAGCACTTCATGATGACGGAAGTGAGTGCTACGGGGGCGGTAGTCGTTTAGCTCAGTTACCTTAGCTTTCTTGGGAACAGGAACAATGGTGGCCCTCTTGAAGCATGTGGGAACAGCAGACTGGTATAGGGATTGATTGAATATGTCCGTAAACACACCGGCCAGCTGGTCTGCGCATGCTCTGAGGGCGCGGCTGGGGATGCCGTCTGGGCCTGCAGCCTTGCGAGGGTTAACACGTTTAAATGTCTTACTCACCTCAGCTGCAGTGAAGGAGAGACCGCATGTTTTCGTTGCAGGCCGTGTCAGTGGCACTGTATTGTCCTCAAAGCGGGCAAAAAAGTTATTTAGTCTGCCTGGGAGCAAGACATCCTGGTCCGTGACTGGGCTGGGTTTCTTCTTGTAGTCCGTGATTGACTGTAGACCCTGCCACATGCCTCTTGTGTCTGAGCCATTGAATTGAGATTCCACTTTGTCTCTGTACTGACGCTTAGCTTGTTTAATAGCCTTGCGGAGGGAATAGCTGCATTGTTTATATTCGGACATGTTACCAGACACCTTGCCCTGATTAAAAGCAGTGGTTCGCGCTTTCAGTTTCACGCGAATGCTGCCATCAATCCACGGTTTCTGGTTAGGGAATGTTTTTATTGTTGCTATGGGAACGACATCTTCGACGCACGTTCTAATGAACTCGCACACCGAATCAGCGTATTTGTCAATATTTCCATCTGACGCAATACGAAACATGTCCCAGTCCACGTGATGGAAGCAGTCTTGGAGTGTGGAGTCAGCTTGGTCTGACCAGCGTTGGACAGACCTCAGCGTGGGAGCCTCTTGTTTTAGTTTCTGCCTGTAGGCAGGGATCAGCAAAATGGAGTCGTGGTCAGCTTTTCCGAAAGGGGGGCGGGGCAGGGCCTTATATGCGTCGCGGAAGTTAGAGTAACAATGATCCAAGGTTTTACCACCCCTGGTTGCGCAATCGATATGCTGATAAAATTTAGGGAGTCTTGTTTTCAGATTAGCTTTGTTAAAATCCCCAGCTACAATGAATGCAGCCTCCGGATAAATGGTTTCCAGTTTGCAAAGAGTTAAATAAAGTTTGTTCAGAGCCATCGATGTGTCTGCTTGGGGGATATATACGGCTGTGATTATAATCGAAGAGAATTCTCTTGGAAGATAATGCGGTCTACATTTGATTGTGAGGAATTCTAAATCAGGTGAACAGAAGGATTTGAGTTCCTGTATGTTTCCTTCATCACACCATGTCTCGTTAGTCATGAGGCATACGCCCCGCCACTCTTCTTACCAGAAAGATGTTTGTTTCTGTCGGCGCGATGCGTGGAGAAACCGTTGGCTGCACCGCATCGGATAGCGTCTTCCCAGTAAGCCATGTTTCAGTGAAGCAGAGAACGTTGCAGTCTCTGATGTCCCTGCTATTATGAGCCCTGCCAATGCTTTGGTGTGATTGTTGCCTCCTGCTATTATGAGCCCTGCCAATGCTTTGGTGTGATTGTGGCCTCCTGCTAAATCAAATCAAATCAAATCAAATCACATTTTATTTGTCACATACACATGGTTAGCAGATGTTAATGCGAGTGTAGCGAAATGCTTGTGCTTCTAGTTCCGACAATGCAGTGATAACCAACAAGTAATCTAACTAACAATTCCAAAACTACTGTCTTATACACAGTGTAAGGGGATAAGGAATATGTACATAAGGATATATGAATGAGTGATGGTACAGAGCAGCATACAGTAGATGGTATCGAGTACAGTATATACATATGAGATGAGTATGTAGACAAAGTAAACAAAGTGGCATAGTTAAAGTGGCTAGTGATACATGTATTACATAAGGATGCAGTCGATGATGTAGAGTACAGTATATACGTATGCATATGAAATGAATAATGTAGGGTAAGTAACATTATATAAGGTAGCATTGTTTAAAGTGGCTAGTGATATATTTACATCATTTCCCATCAATTCCCATTATTAAAGTGGCTGGAGTTGGGCCAGTGTCAATGACAGTGTGTTGGCAGCAGCCACTCAATGTTAGTGGTGGCTGTTTAACAGTCTGATGGCCTTGTGATAGAAGCTGTTTTTCAGTCTCTCGGTCCCAGCTTTGATGCACCTGTACTGACCTCGCCTTCTGGATGATAGCGGGGTGAACAGGCAGTGGTTCGGGTGGTTGATGTCCTTGATGATCTTTATGGCCTTCCTGTAACATCGGGTGGTGTAGGTGTCCTGGAGGGCAGGTAGTTTGCCCCGGTGGTGCGTTGTGCAGACCTCACTACCCTCTGGAGAGCCTTACGGTTGAGGGCGGAGCAGTTGCCGTACCAGGCGGTGATACAGCCCGCCAGGATGCTCTCGATTGTGCATCTGTAGAAGTTTGTGAGTGCTTTGGTGACAAGCCGAATTTCTTCAGCCTCCTGAGGTTGAAGAGGCGCTGCTGCGCCTTCTTCACGACGCTGTCAGTGTGAGTGGACCAATTCAGTTTGTCTGTGATGTGTATGCCGAGGAACTTAAAACTTGCTACCCTCTCCACTACTGTTCCATCGATGTGGACAGGGGGTGTTCCCTCTGCTGTTTCCTGAAGTCCACAATCATCTCCTTAGTTTTGTTGACGTTGAGTGTGAGGTTATTTTCCTGACACCACACTCCGAGGGCCCTCACCTCCTCCCTGTAGGCCGTCTCGTCGTTGTTGGTAATCAAGCCTACCACTGTTGTGTCGTCCGCAAACTTGATGATTGAGTTGGAGGCGTGCGTGGCCACGCAGTCGTGGGTGAACAGGGAGTACAGGAGAGGGCTCAGAACGCACCCTTGTGGGGCCCCGTGTTGAGGATCAGCGGGGAGGAGATGTTGTTGCCTACCCTCACCACCTGGGGCGGCCCGTCAGGAAGTCCAGTACCCAGTTGCACAGGGCGGGGTCGAGACCCAGGGTCTCGAGCTTGATGACGGGCTTGGAGGGTACTATGGTGTTGAATGCCGAGCTGTAGTCGATGAACAGCATTCTCACATAGGTATTCCTCTTGTCCAGGTGGGTTAGGGCAGTGTGCAGTGTGGTTGAGATTGCATCGTCTGTGGACCTATTTGGGCGGTAAGCAAATTGGAGTGGGTCTAGGGTGTCAGGTAGGGTGGAGGTGATATGGTCCTTGACTAGTCTCTCAAAGCACTTCATGATGACGGAAGTGAGTGCTACGGGGCGGTAGTCGTTTAGCTCAGTTACCTTAGCTTTCTTGGGAACAGGAACAATGGTGGCCCTCTTGAAGCATGTGGGAACAGCAGACTGGTATAGGGATTGATTGAATATGTCCGTAAACACACCGGCCAGCTGGTCTGCGCATGCTCTGAGGGCGCGGCTGGGGATGCCGTCTGGGCCTGCAGCCTTGCGAGGGTTAACACGTTTAAATGTCTTACTCACCTCAGCTGCAGTGAAGGAGAGACCGCATGTTTTCGTTGCAGGCCGTGTCAGTGGCACTGTATTGTCCTCAAAGCGGGCAAAAAAGTTATTTAGTCTGCCTGGGAGCAAGACATCCTGGTCCGTGACTGGGCTGGGTTTCTTCTTGTAGTCCGTGATTGACTGTAGACCCTGCCACATGCCTCTTGTGTCTGAGCCATTGAATTGAGATTCCACTTTGTCTCTGTACTGACGCTTAGCTTGTTTAATAGCCTTGCGGAGGGAATAGCTGCATTGTTTATATTCGGACATGTTACCAGACACCTTGCCCTGATTAAAAGCAGTGGTTCGCGCTTTCAGTTTCACGCGAATGCTGCCATCAATCCACGGTTTCTGGTTAGGGAATGTTTTTATTGTTGCTATGGGAACGACATCTTCGACGCACGTTCTAATGAACTCGCACACCGAATCAGCGTATTTGTCAATATTTCCATCTGACGCAATACGAAACATGTCCCAGTCCACGTGATGGAAGCAGTCTTGGAGTGTGGAGTCAGCTTGGTCTGACCAGCGTTGGACAGACCTCAGCGTGGGAGCCTCTTGTTTTAGTTTCTGCCTGTAGGCAGGGATCAGCAAAATGGAGTCGTGGTCAGCTTTTCCGAAAGGGGGGCGGGGCAGGGCCTTATATGCGTCGCGGAAGTTAGAGTAACAATGATCCAAGGTTTTACCACCCCTGGTTGCGCAATCGATATGCTGATAAAATTTAGGGAGTCTTGTTTTCAGATTAGCTTTGTTAAAATCCCCAGCTACAATGAATGCAGCCTCCGGATAAATGGTTTCCAGTTTGCAAAGAGTTAAATAAAGTTTGTTCAGAGCCATCGATGTGTCTGCTTGGGGGGGGATATATACGGCTGTGATTATAATCGAAGAGAATTCTCTTGGAAGATAATGCGGTCTACATTTGATTGTGAGGAATTCTAAATCAGGTGAACAGAAGGATTTGAGTTCCTGTATGTTTCCTTCATCACACCATGTCTCGTTAGTCATGAGGCATACGCCCCCGCCACTCTTCTTACCAGAAAGATGTTTGTTTCTGTCGGCGCGATGCGTGGAGAAACCCGTTGGCTGCACCGCATCGGATAGCGTCTTCCCAGTAAGCCATGTTTCAGTGAAGCAGAGAACGTTGCAGTCTCTGATGTCCCTGCTATTATGAGCCCTGCCAATGCTTTGGTGTGATTGTTGCCTCCTGCTATTATGAGCCCTGCCAATGCTTTGGTGTGATTGTGGCCTCCTGCTAAATCAAATCAAATCAAATCAAATCACATTTTATTTGTCACATACACATGGTTAGCAGATGTTAATGCGAGTGTAGCGAAATGCTTGTGCTTCTAGTTCCGACAATGCAGTGATAACCAACAAGTAATCTAACTAACAATTCCAAAACTACTGTCTTATACACAGTGTAAGGGGATAAGGAATATGTACATAAGGATATATGAATGAGTGATGGTACAGAGCAGCATACAGTAGATGGTATCGAGTACAGTATATACATATGAGATGAGTATGTAGACAAAGTAAACAAAGTGGCATAGTTAAAGTGGCTAGTGATACATGTATTACATAAGGATGCAGTCGATGATGTAGAGTACAGTATATACGTATGCATATGAAATGAATAATGTAGGGTAAGTAACATTATATAAGGTAGCATTGTTTAAAGTGGCTAGTGATATATTTACATCATTTCCCATCAATTCCCATTATTAAAGTGGCTGGAGTTGGGCCAGTGTCAATGACAGTGTGTTGGCAGCAGCCACTCAATGTTAGTGGTGGCTGTTTAACAGTCTGATGGCCTTGTGATAGAAGCTGTTTTTCAGTCTCTCGGTCCCAGCTTTGATGCACCTGTACTGACCTCGCCTTCTGGATGATAGCGGGGTGAACAGGCAGTGGTTCGGGTGGTTGATGTCCTTGATGATCTTTATGGCCTTCCTGTAACATCGGGTGGTGTAGGTGTCCTGGAGGGCAGGTAGTTTGCCCCCGGTGGTGCGTTGTGCAGACCTCACTACCCTCTGGAGAGCCTTACGGTTGAGGGCGGAGCAGTTGCCGTACCAGGCGGTGATACAGCCCGCCAGGATGCTCTCGATTGTGCATCTGTAGAAGTTTGTGAGTGCTTTTGGTGACAAGCCGAATTTCTTCAGCCTCCTGAGGTTGAAGAGGCGCTGCTGCGCCTTCTTCACGACGCTGTCAGTGTGAGTGGACCAATTCAGTTTGTCTGTGATGTGTATGCCGAGGAACTTAAAACTTGCTACCCTCTCCACTACTGTTCCATCGATGTGGACAGGGGGGTGTTCCCTCTGCTGTTTCCTGAAGTCCACAATCATCTCCTTAGTTTTGTTGACGTTGAGTGTGAGGTTATTTTCCTGACACCACACTCCGAGGGCCCTCACCTCCTCCCTGTAGGCCGTCTCGTCGTTGTTGGTAATCAAGCCTACCACTGTTGTGTCGTCCGCAAACTTGATGATTGAGTTGAGGCGTGCGTGGCCACGTAGTCGTGGGTGAACAGGGAGTACAGGAGAGGGCTCAGAACGCACCTTGTGGGGCCCCGTGTTGAGGATCAGCGGGGAGGAGATGTTGTTGCCTACCCTCACCACCTGGGGGCGGCCCGTCAGGAAGTCCAGTACCCAGTTGCACAGGGCGGGGTCGAGACCCAGGGTCTCGAGCTTGATGACGAGCTTGGAGGGTACTATGGTGTTGAATGCCGAGCTGTAGTCGATGAACAGCATTCTCACATAGGTATTCCTCTTGTCCAGGTGGGTTAGGGCAGTGTGCAGTGTGGTTGAGATTGCATCGTCTGTGGACCTATTTGGGCGGTAAGCAAATTGGAGTGGGTCTAGGGTGTCAGGTAGGGTGGAGGTGATATGGTCCTTGACTAGTCTCTCAAAGCACTTCATGATGACGGAAGTGAGTGCTACGGGGCGGTAGTCGTTTAGCTCAGTTACCTTAGCTTTCTTGGGAACAGGAACAATGGTGGCCCTCTTGAAGCATGTGGGAACAGCAGACTGGTATAGGGATTGATTGAATATGTCCGTAAACACACCGGCCAGCTGGTCTGCGCATGCTCTGAGGGCGCGGCTGGGGATGCCGTCTGGGCCTGCAGCCTTGCGAGGGTTAACACGTTTAAATGTCTTACTCACCTCAGCTGCAGTGAAGGAGAGACCGCATGTTTTCGTTGCAGGCCGTGTCAGTGGCACTGTATTGTCCTCAAAGCGGGCAAAAGTTATTTAGTCTGCCTGGGAGCAAGACATCCTGGTCCGTGACTGGGCTGGGTTTCTTCTTGTAGTCCGTGATTGACTGTAGACCCTGCCACATGCCTCTTGTGTCTGAGCCATTGAATTGAGATTCCACTTTGTCTCTGTACTGACGCTTAGCTTGTTTAATAGCCTTGCGGAGGGAATAGCTGCATTGTTTATATTCGGACATGTTACCAGACACCTTGCCCTGATTAAAAGCAGTGGTTCGCGCTTTCAGTTTCACGCGAATGCTGCCATCAATCCACGGTTTCTGGTTAGGGAATGTTTTTATTGTTGCTATGGGAACGACATCTTCGACGCACGTTCTAATGAACTCGCACACCGAATCAGCGTATTTGTCAATATTTCCATCTGACGCAATACGAAACATGTCCCAGTCCACGTGATGGAAGCAGTCTTGGAGTGTGGAGTCAGCTTGGTCTGACCAGCGTTGGACAGACCTCAGCGTGGGAGCCTCTTGTTTTAGTTTCTGCCTGTAGGCAGGGATCAGCAAAATGGAGTCGTGGTCAGCTTTTCCGAAAGGGGGGCGGGGCAGGGCCTTATATGCGTCACGGAAGTTAGAGTAACAATGATCCAAGGTTTTACCACCCTGGTTGCGCAATCGATATGCTGATAAAATTTAGGAGTCTTGTTTTCAGATTAGTTTTGTTAAAATCCCCAGCTACAATGAATGCAGCCTCCGGATAAATGGTTTCCAGTTTGCAAAGAGTTAAATAAAGTTTGTTCAGAGCCATCGATGTGTCTGCTTGGGGGGGGATATATACGGCTGTGATTATAATCGAAGAGAATTCTCTTGGAAGATAATGCGGTCTACATTTGATTGTGAGGAATTCTAAATCAGGTGAACAGAAGGATTTGAGTTCCTGTATGTTTCCTTCATCACACCATGTCTCGTTAGTCATGAGGCATACGCCCCCGCCACTCTTCTTACCAGAAAGATGTTTGTTTCTGTCGGCGCGATGCGTGGAGAAACCCGTTGGCTGCACCGCATCGGATAGCGTCTTCCCAGTAAGCCATGTTTCAGTGAAGCAGAGAACGTTGCAGTCTCTGATGTCCCTGCTATTATGAGCCCTGCCAATGCTTTGGTGTGATTGTTGCCTCCTGCTATTATGAGCCCTGCCAATGCTTTGGTGTGATTGTGGCAAGCCGGATCGGTTCTAGTGTTTTATTCTCCGCATTTAAACCTGTTATTGGAGAATATAAAAATAATTTATACATGCTTATATGTTTTTTGTTAGTAAAAAGAAAAATGACCAACACACATTTTCCGTCACAAGTTAAGGCTATCGAAGGTGTACTGTAGTAAACAGTGGATAGATGCACATTTTAGCCATTACTTCTAGGGAATAGCACTGGGGTATTGTAAACACATAGGGTGATTAAAAACAAATAAACACATTTCATGGTCTTACCAAGAGCCGTCTCTCAAATAAACAAACTTCACTTCTTCCATCTTTGTGTCATTAGCTGGATATATTACACTGTTGAGAGCAGCTTGTTTAGATGTTCTGAGTGGCCCTTTACCACTATGTAATTGCAGTGTGTGTGTTCATGGGGACCCTCGGTACATCAGGGAGGCCCCTCTGGGGAGTCCTGTGCCACGACTAGGAAGGACATGAATCTAATTAATGTGATGCTGCCACATTTCCCTTTGTTAAGCTCTGTTTTAAAAACAGTGTGTTTCAATGAATCATGGAAAGAAACAACACAAAACATAAAAATGATTGCCTAAAATGTTGATAAAGAACTGAGTGTTGGAGAGTCAGAGTGAAAGTCTTCAACACACCCACTCAGTGTTTGACTGTTATGGGCTTTTATCAGCTGGGATTTTCCAACATGCTATCACAGATTGTTGTGAAATAGACACAAATGACTTGCTAAATTCATGACAGGCACACAGGTTAAGGTTATGGTTAGCTAACACGCTAGCTAAGTAGTTAAAAAGTAGGAAGTATTTGCTAATTAGCTAAAATGCTAAAGTTGTCCATTGTGTGATTTGAACATGCAATTTGGGTTGCTAGACCTTCGCGTTATACGCCCACCTAACCTCCCTCCTATTGTTTCTGTCTTAAATAACCTACTGCCTTCATCTGTGATTGGAATGCACCTAATACAAAATTGTGTGGTGGACACAACAAATATATACTTTCTGTCTATTTCACGATAAGTTGTGATTGTGGGTTGTTTTTTCCTGTGGAGAAGAGAAGCTCCGTGGTTCTGAGCTCTGCATGGATCCTCTGGAAGACTCCTTCACTGTAAAAACATTTACTTATACCTGACCAAGACACACAAGGAACCATGTGTAAAATCAGATCTGTGTCACACACTGCATAGAGCAGTCTGGCAGTTTCCATAAAAAGGTGGGTGGGTCATTGAGGAGACTTTTACTGCATTAAAGCTTGCACATTATAGTTACTATGGGAACTGGGACTCAGTGGTTATTCCACTGGTGCCATAATTAGGTCGTAAAGAAAGTGAGAGAGAAAGAGAATGTAAATGTATGTGTGTTAAGTGTGCGCGTGTGTGTGAGAAGTGCATGTGTGTGTTATAACCATCACCCCATATACAGGGAGTAAGGTAGACATTAGACAATGGCCAGGCAGCCATGATCCTGAGTCTCCCACTGTGGGGTTCATTAGGAGTGAGAGATTGTACCTGTTTATACTTCACCATTCACATACCGATGACATCTCTGCCTTTTGTATCACAAATGCCTCGAAACGGGCCAATTTTACATAAGGCAAATTACAGGACATAACAAACCCAGTGACATGAGTCTGAGGTTAAAACAGCATATGCAAATAACTTCAATGGCAGAGTAATATTCTACTTTAGTCATGTAAATGATGTTTTCCAACAATGCTTGGTCATAACAGTGTGTAAATGAATAGTAAAGAGACACCACAGCTATTTCCGGGTTGTTTTATTTGTAGAAACAGAGGGATCGCACCAATGCAGTTTTATGGGTATTGTAGTGACTGGAACACTTTCAACACAGATGACTGGCCCAGTCAGTGGTCATACCCTAACCAACTTCATGAATTTGCTTCTCTAAACACTGGGTAAGATCAGGAATGAACAGATCAATTACAATCTAGAGATCAATTACAGTTCAGGCGCTGCCAAGAGCCCAGGACTAGTGCCTATCAACACAATGATCCTCCAAATATTGAAAAGGCACCCTTGAAACTGCAAGCAATATGATTTGAAGATCACCACACCATCTTGTCGCAGGCAGAATTGACTGTTTGGGGCCCCGTTTAATTTTTTAGGAACTAAGTAGGGCTCTCCACTTACTGTTGAGAGTTTGAATTGTAGAATACACACACATTTTTTGTTTTCCTCTAGTTATGTCAATGACAGATCTTAGCTCAACTAGCCCAGGGAAGCAAACACTTTTTTGCTTGCTAGGTAAGTTAGGCTAGCCAGCTACCTTGTAGTAATCTTGGCAGGATTGTCATTGATCTATTCATTCCAAGCAGCCATGGCAAAATGTGTACAATTGTAGAAAATTATCTTTAAAACTGCACCTTTTTTTTCTTCTCCGCACCATGGCAAAATGGTGCACAGTGGTCTAAGGCACTGCATCAAAGTGCTAGAAGGGTCACTACAGATACTGGTTCGATCCCGGGCTGTATCACAACCGGCTGTGATCAGGAGTCCCATAGGGCGGCGCACAATTGGCCCAGCGTTGTCTGGGTTAGGGGAGGGTTTGGCCGGTGTAGGCCATCATTGTAAAACAAGAATTTGTTCTGAACTGACTTGCCTAGTTAAATAAAGATAAAATAAAAGTGTAAAAATAAAAAATTTACATTTTTGAAATTACCTTTAAAACTGCAACATTTTTTCTTCACCCCGTGGTAGAATGCATTGAATTGCAGGAAATTCATATTCAAACTGCAAACATTTTGCGAAGGTCGAGAGATGGGGGGGCTCACAACCAAATGACTTGCTTAGGTTCCCCAAAAGGCTATGGCTAGCCCTGGCAGGCAGCTGCATATCGATGGATCGTTCCAAATCCATGAGCGTCTTTATGATACCACACTGCTGCAGAATCCCTCAGGAGTGACATCATCAAACCCAGTTGTTTCTCTGCGGGCCCTCCCTCGGTGGAGAGTTTGACACAGCCTGATAAGGAGGAAGCATCTCAACCTCAGCCATCTGGACCACAGACAGGGGTGTACCTTGGCATCTGGTCCCTACTAATCATGGACTGTAAGCATACAGTAGTGTGTATGCAGCCAATAATGAGTGTACTTATACAGCCAAAGGACAATATACTGTGTGTCTCGTTGTTACAGATGGTCTTGTTAGATAGCGAGATGCCAGTGTTCACAGGCTCTGCTGCAATAGCTTATAGTATCAGAGTATCAGACACCCAGACTTCGACTGGCTAACCGGAGCAGCCCAGTCAGTGGCTATGGGGTCAGTTTCTGCATTGTCGTCATGGCAGATTTAGCCAGCCCTGCCTCTCTGAATGATCTCTCGGCAGAAAGTCATTATGGAGTCGATCAGACAAGACTATCGTAATAGCCTTATAATTGCTAAAATACATCAGTGGTGTCCGTGAGGCAACATAATATAACAAAAATGGATTTTCATATAATAAATTGAAGTAGCAGGTATACAATTACGACTTTGATTAAGTTTAATTATTAGCGCACAGCAGAGAAATAAAGTATGATTATCGAAGCATTCGTTATAGAGTCAGGGGATGGAGGGAGGAGAATTCATTATTCATTAGAGAGGACAAGCAGCAAAGCCGTCATGGTTCCATTTGAGTCTGTCCTGTATCTCCCTGGCAGCTCATTCACAGTGAAAGAGATGGAAAAGAGGCTCACTTGGCCTCCATAGATACTGGCATGGCTGGGTTTAGCCTGATGCCAACACCAACAGTGGAGGCACTGTCATGGAGCACCTGAGTATCTCTCAGTAAAACCTTTCAGTAAATATCTTACTGTTGTGACTAACTATAAATGGATATATATATTTATCACTCATTAATTCTAATTCAGATTTTTTGGATGGCCTCTATTTTACCTGGTTTAGGTTTTAGTCCCTAAAAGCTATGTGAAAGCAATATGTGAAGAGCTATAAAGAATCATAAAGAAGAAGTGCTGTTCCCCCTTGTTTTAGCCTATGACTACTAAAATATACCATTGGGAAATATGGTTGATTCTATCAGTCCAATTGGTTTAACTTTGTTGTTTTGACCAAAGAAAAATTACTGTTACATCGATAAAGTTAGATCAGAAAATAACTGGCTTCTTCGTATGTGTCAAAAAAGTGAATTCAGGAAGATACTATTCATGAAAATATGATTTTCTTATTGGGATGGTACAATGTCACCAATGGTAACGTCTTATTCTCTTACCAAATGTAAACACCACCTTGTAACCATCATCACATTTACAGAGCTATCTAGCTAGTCTACTGGTGCCAAAAGAAGACTGCAGCGTGTTAGCAAAGATACTTATAAGGTTTCCCCAAATTAATAGATGTTTCCCATTTGATCTGTGTTTGTGGTGTTAGCTAGTTACTGTCTAGCTAGGTCTTCAGCCAGCATGGTATTTTTTCATGCAAATTACAAATATGCATCCCAATAAACCAAATCATTATGGTTTTCCCTTTTTGGTGTGTGTAATTACAAGATTAAAGCGAGCAAGGAGTATGAAAACTGAAATGTAACATCAAAGCTAACAACAGTTTAGCCCATGTCCAAGCCCTTCCTATAGGAGGGCACTGGTGGTGAAAACTGCTGAGAAATGACACACACCGTTGACTGACACATTTCACTATAAAGATTTACAGAATGAATTTTGACAGACTTTGACCGGATTGTTGCTTATCTTTCTCACTAGAACAGAACATGTAACAAGAATATGCAATCATCTTATCCTTGTGCTGATGACATCATTTACCTAGATGTACCCAAGAAGCACGTAAAACACCATATATTTCCTCTGCCCTTGAGAGACTGTTATTAAGGCCGGGTTTGTCTCACTGCCAAGCCTCACGATCCAGGCTTCGCTGGAGGACGACACACATGGCCTTGTAACAAAGGAAGCAACACTGATTTCCATCGGTTTCTACTTTCCCTTTGGTCAATAATCAATTGTGTTCTTCCATGAAGTGTACTGTCTAGCCTGGCTGTTGGCTGACATTGTACTCCTGCTAATCTAAATTAGAGTATTTCTTATCTCATCACATTCCATATTCTATTGGCAAGTAATGAGCAGAGTGGAAATACTGTGAAGGTCAAATATGATCGTAATTGCAGAGTTCAAACAAAACCCAGCGCAGTCCCTCACACAAAGGGAGGCACACGATAAGAGGGTCTGGACTGAATAAAGGCCAAAGATACTCATATATTTTATGTGAATGAAAAATGTGAAACTTACTCAGTCTGGCTTTCTGTGGAGTTACTCCAGTGACTGATGTGTCTTCCCAACTGAAACAGAGCCACCATCCTTTCTCAAAAGGTGACTATAATGAAAAGGTGATGCTATACTGAGGGTTATGAGGAAGGTGATTTTGGTTTTAAACCCTGCCAAGAACTTTGGTTAGATCAGGAAAGTAGGTTAAGGCTAGTAGTGGGCTTTGACCGATGGATTAGGTTTCTTAACTATTACAGTGTAAACCCATTAGTCTTGGTCATTAGTCTCATTATGTCAATTAAGAATAAAGAGTAGATCCCAGTCTGAAAATTAAGTCAATCTGTCATGTTTTATGCAAAAGTAAACCTAGAGAGAACCGGTCAAACCCCTCTCTATGTTTTCATTTTATTTTGTTGTATTTTTTTGAAAAAACTTTTGAAAGTTCCCCTTCAGCTCTAAATCAATAGTCTTCTGGGCGTAGAAGAGAATGATAGATCAATAGATGCTGTTCGTCTGAACATTTGTCATGTGATTCTGTTTCATGGCATGTAATGCTTGCTATAAAGTAATTACCAAATGTGGAGGTTCACAAGAGCTCAGTACAAACCTTATCGTAATCTATAGCAGTTGTTGGCTGGCCACACATAGTGGTGTTTGAGAATGCTCTGCCCACATTGGTCAGTAATATTTTTTATATTTTTTATTTCACCTTTATTTAACCAGGTAGGCTAGTTGAGAACAGGTTCTCATTTGCAACTGCGACCTGGCCAAGATAAAGCATAGCAGAGTGATCAGACAACACAGAGTTACACATGGAGTAAACAATTAACAAGTCAATAACACAGTAGAGAAAAAAAAAGGGGGGGTCTATATACAATGTGTGCAAAAGGCATGAGGAGGTAGGCGAATAATTACAATATTGCAGATTAACACTGGAGTGATAAATGATCAGATGATCATGTACAGGTAGAGATATTTGTGTGCAAAAGAGCAGAAAAGTAAATAAATAAAAACTGTGGGGATGAGGTAGGTGAAAATGGGTGGGCTATTTACCAATAGATTATGTACAGCTGCAGCGATCGGTTAGCTGCTCAGATAGCTGATGTTTGAAGTTGGTGAGGGAGATAAAAGTCTCCAACTTCAGCGATTTTTGCAATTCATTCCAGTCACAGGCAGCAGAGTACTGGAACGAAAGGCGGCCGAATGAGGTGTTGGCTTTGGGGATGCTCAATGAGATACACCTGCTGGAGCGCGTGCTACGGATGGGTGTTGCCATCGTGACCAGTGAGCTGAGATAAGGCGGAGCTTTGCCTAGCATGGCCTTGTAGATGACCTGAGCCAGTGGGTCTGGCGACGAATATGTAGCGAGGGCCAGCCGACTAGAGCATACAAGTCGCAGTGGTGGGTAGTATAAGGTGCTTTAGTGACAAAACGGATGGCACTGTGATAAACTGCATCCAGTTTGCTGAGAAGAGTGTTGGAAGCCATTTTGTAGATGACATCGCCGAAGTCGAGGATCGGTAGGATAGTCAGTTTTACTAGGGTAAGCTTGGCAGCGTGAGTGAAGGAGGCTTTGTTGCGGAATAGAAAGCCGACTCTTGATTTGATTTTCGATTGGAGATGTTTGATATGGGTCTGGAAGGAGAGTTTGCAGTCTAGCCAGACACCTAGGTACTTATAGGTGTCCACATATTCAAGGTCGGAACCATCCAGTGTGGTGATGCTAGTCGGGCAAGCGGGTGCAGGCAGCGATCGGTTGAAAAGCATGCATTTGGTTTTACTAGCGTTTAAGAGCAGTTGGAGGCCACGGAAGGAGTGTTGTATGGCATTGAAGCTCGATTGGAGGTTAGATAGCACAGTGTCCAGTGACGGGCCAAAAGTGTATAGAATGGTGTCGTCTGCGAGAGGTGGATCAGGGAATCGCCCGCAGCAAGAGCAACATCATTGATATACACAGAGAAAAGAGTCGGCCCGAGAATTGAACCCTGTGGCACCCCCATAGAGACTGCCAGAGGACCGGACAACATGCCCTCCGATTTGACACACTGAACTCTGTCTGCAAAGTAATTGGTGAACCAGGCAAGGCAGTCATCCGAAAAGCCGAGGCTACTGAGTCTGCCGATAAGAATATGGTGATTGACAGAGTCGAAAGCCTTGGCAAGGTCGATGAAGACGGCTGCACAGTACTGTCTTTTATCGATGGCGGTTATGATGTCGTTTAGTACCTTGAGTGTGGCTGAGGTGCACCCGTGACCGGCTCGGAAACCAGATTGCATAGCGGAGAAGGTACGGTGGGATTCGAGATGGTCAATGACCTGTTTGTTGACTTGGCTTTCAAGACCTTAGATAGGCAGGGCAGAATGGATATAGGTCTGTAACAGTTTGGGTCCAGGGTGTCTCCCCCTTTGAAGAGGGGGATGACTGCGGCAGCTTTCCAATCCTTGGGGATCTCAGACGATATGAGAGAGAGGTTGAACAGGCTGGTAATAGGGGTTGCGACAATGGCGGCGGATAGTTTCAGAAATAGAGGGTCCAGATTGTCAAGCCCAGCTGATTTATACGGGTCCAGGTTTTGCAGCTCTTTCAGAACATCTGCTATCTGGATTTGGGTAAAGGAGAACCTGGAGAGGCTTGGGCGAGGAGCTGCGGGGGGGCCGGAGCTGTTGGCCGAGGTAAGAGTAGCCAGGCGGAAGGCATGGCCAGCCGTTGAGAAATGCTTGTTGAAGTTTTCGATAATCATGGATTTGTCGGTGGTGACTGTGTTCCCTAGCCTCAGTGCAGTGGGCAGCTGGGAGGCTTCACAGTGTCCCAGAACTTTTTGGAGTTGGAGCTACAGGATGCAAACTTCTGCCTGAAGAAGCTGGCCTTAGCTTTCCTGACTGACTGCGTGTATTGGTTCCTGACTTCCCTGAACAGTTGCATATCGCGGGGACTGTTCGATGCTATTGCAGTCCGCCACAGGATGTTTTTGTGCTGGTCGAGGGCAGTCAGGTCTGGAGTGAACCAAGGGCTGTATCTGTTCTTAGTTCTGCATTTTTTGAACGGAGCATGCTTATCTAATATGGTGAGGAAGTTACTCTTAAAGAATGACCAGGCATCCTCAACTGACGGGATGAGGTCAATGTCCTTCCAGGATACCCGGGCCAGGTCGATTAGAAAGGCCTGCTCAGAGAAGTGTTTTAGGGAGCGTTTGACAGTGATGAGGGGTGGTCGTTTGACTGCGGCACCGTAGCGGATACAGGCAATAAGGCAGTGGTCGCTGAGATCCTGGTTGAAGACAGCGGAGGTGTATTTGGAGGGCCAGTTGGTCAGGATGACGTCTATGAGGGTGCCCTTGCTTACAGAGTTAGGGTTGTACCTGGTGGGTTCCTTGATGATTTGTGTGAGATTGAGGGCATCTAGCTTAGATTGTAGGACTGCCGGGGTGTTAAGCATATCCCAGTTTAGGTCACCTAACAGAACAAACTCAGAAGCTAGATGGGGGCAATCAATTCACAAATGGTGTCCAGGGCACAGCTGGGAGCTGAGGGGGTCGGTAGCAGGCGGCAACAGTGAGAGACTTATTTCTGGAGAGAGTAATTTTCAGAATTAGTAGCTCGAACTGTTTGGGTATGGACCTGGAAAGTATGACATTACTTTGCAGGCTATCTCTGCAGTAGACTGCGACTCCTCCCCTTTGGCAGTTCTATCTTGACGGAAGATGTTATAGTTGGGTATGGAAATCTCTGAATTTTTGGTGGCCTTCCTGAGCCAGGATTCAGACACGGCAAGGACATCAGGGTTAGCAGAGTGTGCTAAAGCAGTGAGTAAAACAAACTTAGGGAGGAGGCTTCTAATGTTGACATGCATGAAACCAAGGCTTTTTCGATCACAGAAGTCAACAAATGAGGGTGCCTGGGGACATGCAGGGCCCGGGTTTACCTCCACATCACCCGCGGAACAGAGAAGGAGTAGTATGAGGGTGCGGCTAAGGGCTATCAAAACTGGTCGCCTAGAGCGTTGGGGACAGAGAATAAGAGGAGCAGGTTTCTGGGCATGGTAGAATATATTCAGGGCATAATGCACAGACAGGGGTATGGTGGGATGCGGGTACGGCGGAGGTAAGCCCAGGCACTGGGTGATGATGAGAGAGGTTTTATCTCTGGACATGCTGGTTGTAATGGGTGAGGTCACCGCATATGTGGGAGGTGGGACAAAGGAGGTATCAGGGGTGTGAGGAATAGGACTAGGGGCTCCATTGTGAACTAAAACAATGATAACTAACCTGAGCAATAGTATACAAGGCATATTGACATTTGAGAGAGACATACAGCGATGCATACAGTGAACACAGGTGTTGAATTGGGAAAGCTAGCTAAAACAGTGGGTGAGACAACAGCTAATCAGCTAGCGTAACAACAGCAGGTGAGATGGCATTGACTAGGCAACTCGGCCGACAGATAAAACAAACAAGCAGAATGGAGTACCGTGGTAATGGACAGTCCAGCGTGCATCAGCTATGTAGCCAAGTGATCAGAGTCCAGGGGGCAGCGGTGGATGGGGCAGGGGGCTGGGCTGGCGAGTGTTATCCAGGTTAAGAAAACTAACAATGACTAAATAGCTTGTAGCTAGCTAGCTGGTTAGCTTCTGGAGGTTCTTGAGTGTGTTCTAAAAATAAAGATAATAGCGATTCCGTATCACATTGGGTGAGGCAAGTTTCCGGAAGGTATAAACAATGTTTTTTTTTTAAATCGGGAAGAGATAGAGTACATATGGGCCACTGATAGGCTGATCTCACACATTAACAAGCAAAAACAAGTTTTTTTCTTTGCTTGCGGAATCTGTATATATTGTATGCTTTGGCATGAGGTGCAACACGGTGTGAGAGGTTTTTCAGAGAAAAAAACGCAAAGCCGATAACATAATGAGGGATGTCAGGCCGAGATGGTTATCCTGACAAAGTAACCCAACTCTTTATTTCAGAGGAGTCTACTTTCAATCTCTATTGGAGTTTACTTTGGCTGAGGGAGTTAAGTCACTCTAATTCCTAAACTGGCATGAAAGCCCCAATGCATCTGTTTATCCCTTAGACTTACAGTAGATGTCTGTCTCTGCATCACAACAGAAGAAAACAGGGCTAAGTCGACAGCTTTCAAATGGAGCCTAATGTCTCAAGGAAAATATTGTTCTCTCTATGGCAGTGGTGGGAAAAGTACTCAATTGTCATACTTAAGTAAAAAGTAAATGTTATACATTCAATTCCTTATATTAAGCAGTGGTGGATGTACTTAAGTATCAAAAGTAAAATAATGAAACGTAAGAGCAGTAAATCCAAAAACCAAACAGCCAGACCTTTTATTTGTTTTGAGCTTCTCTGAAAGGTAACAGTCTTACGAATGCAAGAAGAGCTCAGATAAAAAAATTTAAAATAAAGTTGATTCTCAAATAGGCAACACTTCAAAATGTATCTCTTATAGACAAAATAGAATTATGCCTAAATAATGAAGGAATATAGCCAGTAAACGTAAGCACTAACAATCACAGTCACTTTGCTTTAGAAAAAATATCCTTTAATAGAACCCTATACATACATTTTTTTTAATAGATCAATAGATGCTCTTCTTCTGAACATTTGTCTTGTGATTCTGTTTCATGGCGTGTAATGCTTGCTATAAAGAAATGACGAAATGTGGAGGTTCACAAGAGCTCAGCACAAACCTTAACGTAATCTATAGCAGTTGTTGGCTGGCCACACATAGTGGTGTTTGAGAATGCTCTGCCCACATTGTCAACAGTGAAGCCATATCTCAGACTGGCCAATAAAAATAAAATTAAAATAAATTATTAAGATGGACTAAAGAACAAACACTGGACAGAGGAACTCTGCCTAGAAGGCCAGCCTCCTAGAGTCGCCTCTTCACTGTCGACGTTGAGACAGGTGTTTTGTGGGTACTATTTAATGAAGCTGCCAGTTGAGGACTGGTGAGGCGCCTGTTTCTCAAACTAGACACTCTAATGTACTTGTCCTCTTGCTCAGTTGTGCACCAGGGCCTCCCACTCCTCTTTCTATTCTGTTTAGAGGCAGTTTGCACTGTTCTGTGAAGGGAATAGTACACAACGTTGTACGAGATCTTCAGTTTCTTGGCAATTTCTCGCATGAATAGCCTTCATTTCTCAGAAGAATAGACTGACAAGTTTCAGAAGAAAGTTCTTTGTTTCTGGCAATTTTGAGCCTGTAATCGAACCCACAAATGCTGATGCTGCAGATACTCAACTAGTCTAAAGAAGGCCAGTTTGATTGCTTCTTTAATCAGCACAACAGTTTTCAGCTGTGCTAAAATAATTGCAAAACGGTTTTCTAATGATCAATTAGCCTTTTAAAACAATAAACTTGGATTAGCTAACACAATGTGCCATTGGAACACAGGAGCGATAGTTAGAGAGAATACAGTAGACGGCACACGTCAAACGTGTGATTTATGATTTTATTCCTGTCAGGACATCTTGACAGGAAGTTCTCACGTGCTCTAGGGAGTGCCCATATATGGGCATCCTGTCATGCATATATTTGCATATAGTGCATCTGTTCCTTTGAAGCTGTCATGATGATTGATGTGTAGGGACCTCGTTGAACTGGGGGATATGTTTGAACATTTCAAAGAGTATGGCCCCCACCCTGTTGTCTATGAAACAGGAATGTTAGGGGGTATTAGGGGGCAGATGCATTATAAATATACCCCAGAACACCATAAGCAACCACGATAAACCCCAGAACAATAAACAGAAAATTAACCATGTCTCCTAGGCCAATTGTACGTGTACTTTGTGCCTTGTGTCAAGAACCCAATGACAAGCATCGAGGACATTTTGTGTGAGGCCCCTGAATATTTTTGGATATGAGTGACGGACAAATGGCTTACATATTCCAACCAGAGGATTCAACTGTGAAGATTTTCACAGACAGCGGCCCCCTTTATCAAACAAAACCCAGGAATTGTTCTCCTGCGCTGCGTATGAGAGAATGGCTTAACGGGATCGATATGACAACAGCCAGTGAAAGTGCAGGGCGCCAAATTCAAACAACAGCGTTGGAGAGGAGGAAGGCTCTGACAGCGCCGGACAGAGGGGCTCTGGCGCCTCTGGAGTGAGCGGCTCTGGCGCCTATGGACTGAGGGGCGGAAACTCTAATAGCGCCGGACAGGCGGGAGCACCTGTACTGATGGGACGGAGAGACAGCCTGGTGCGGCGTGCCGCCACTGGTGGTACCGGGCTGGGGACACGCACCTCAGGGCAAATGCCTTGCATACTACGCCAAATCAACAGCTCTCTCTCTTCACTCTCCTCCAATTCTATTAACACCTCCTCGAGTGTCTCCTCATCTCCCATCCGTTCACTCTCCTCCAATATGTACAATAACTCCTTGACCCTCTCAGACTCAGCCCTCAGCTTAGCCGACTGCTCTGATTCCATCCATTGCTCCTTACCGTAAACAGGGGGAGTTGGCTCAGGTCTGACTCCTGACTCTGCCACACTCTCCCTGTGCCCCCCCCCAATACATTTTTGGGTCTGTCTCTTCGGGCCTCCTACCGCGCCGCCGTGCTCGTTTCGCCAACCTCATTCTCCTGTAACCCTCCTCACACTGCTTCAGCGAATCCTAGGCAGGCTCCGGCACTCCCCCTGGGTCGACCGCCCACCTGTCTATCTCTTCCCAAGTTGTATAGTCCAGATAATGCTGCCTCTCCTGCTGCTGCTGTTGCTTCTCCTGCTGCTGATTTTGCTGCTGCTGCCGCTTCCTCTGCTGCTTCTGTTGCTTCTCTTGCTGCTGCTTTAGCTGCTGCTGCTGTTGCTCCTGCAGCACCTTGGGACGGCGACACTCCCCTGGCTTTGCCCAGGGTCCTCTCCCGTAGAGGATTTCCTCCCACGTCCAGGAGTCTTGTGTCTTTGGCCGCTGTTGCTGCTCATTACCACGCCGCTTGGTCCTTGTTTGGTGGGTGATTCTGTAATGGTTTTCGTCTGAAGAGGAGAGGCGAGAAGGATCGGAGGACCAATATGCGGCGTGGTAAGTGTCCATGGTATTTATTTAAACACATAAACTGAACACTCCATACAAAAACAATAAACGTAACGTGAATAATGAAACCGAAAACAGTACCGTGTGGTGTAAAACACAGACACGGAAACAATCACCCACCAACAAACAGTGAAAACCAGGCTACCTAAGTATGATTCTCAATCAGAGACAACTAACGACACCTGCCTCTGATTGAGAACCATACTAGGCCGAACACAGAAAACCAACCTAGAAACACAAAACATAGAATGCCCACCCAACTCACGTCCTGACCAATTCAAACAAACAAATAACACAAATACTAGGATCAGAACGTGACATCTTCTACCTTTACTAAGTATAGCCGTGCCCTTCATCACCAGCCTTATTGCTGCCAGACGTGGGTGTTGAACACGAAGTGTGATGGCAAATAAAATGTACTTGGTGCCTCAACAAGAGTTGGATAGACTTAAACAGCAATTACAGGGTCCTGAAAATATCAGACAAACAGCGGGAAATGATTTGGATATGGCCATGAAGGATATTTTGAACCGAAAAGGATTGAACCCCTATGGCAAGGTCCAAAAATACACAAACCTCTTGCAAAGTTATTTGGCCTTGGTAGAAGAAGGCCTGTTGAAGATAATGTAATGCATGACATGTTGACACATGTTCCGGCACGTAACAGGAAAAATGTTAGATACATTATGAACAAGATAACAGACTCAAAGGGGCTACTTGGAATGACAAAGGAGAGTTTATCTTTCATGGTGCTGTTGTCAAGGGTTCTTATATGATGGACTTGCTTAAAAGTACCACAGCATCCCACAAGGTTGTTAATGAAAAAAGACCTCTCGGGTGGCGTCAGTTTCTTAAGGCCCTGGCAATCCTCAACATTCCCCTCTCGGGTGTAAGTTTAAAACATAAACCTTCAACGAGCTACAGCACCCCTAAAGATGTTCTAACAACCCCTCCCCCCTATGAAAGGGATGATGATGACTCATTTACACCCCTGAACGTCTCTGGACCTTTTCCTAATCCTGATCTCTCTGGGGGGTTAGACTTTTGAATGACTTTTGAATGACTATGATTAAATTCAATGAATTTTATTAGAAAAATGAAACAATTTAACATCTGTGACATTCTTGAAACATTTGACGTGCGCATGCGCCTTGATTACAGGGTCTTAAAGGACACATACTTGAACACTTTTGATATTTTCTAACAAAACAATCTACAACGCTATCATTACTTCTTAAATCATCATTATAAAGAGACAGAACATCTTCAAAAGAAACTCCACGGGCTCTTTGGCATAGGTAGAATACACCGTGTTGACCACATGTAGTGGAAAGGTTATCTTGTACTTGTTTGATGCTGTAGTAGATCTTTGATCCATTTTTGGTCAAAAACTGTTTAATAGATTTTGGGAAATGTGAAAATCCGGGGGTAAAGCCGTAGGAATAAAAAAAAGGTGAGATTCTTCTTCCTCCTTCGTCTTCTAATGTCACAGCTAGCCAATGTTCACCCGGCGTGTGTTTGGGATGGGTATTGACAATAAACATGGTCGGTCGCAGCTGCCATTTCTCAATAGGTAATTCATCACAAGCCCACACTCCACAAAATTGTTTTCCAATCAAGTGGCTCATGAGACCTTCTAGCTCTTGGGTATTCTAGCTCATGTCGTTGCTCAACGATCCTTAATTAATGAATAATAATCCACTAAGACCTGTCTTCGGGCATTCACTTCCAAGATTGACTCAGAGTATGCATAAACAATCATGCTAACTGTACAGGCTAAACGCATTTCCAACCTGAGGTTACCTTGGGACACCACAGACAGATTTCCTGAGGTGTCATCATCAGGTGATAAATTGAAAGCATACAATGTGTAACCCTCTGCAAAATAATTTCTGTCAATAGGTAAAGAGATATTTTAGATGCCTCCCTGTAGCCAGGAATAGATTGTAAAATTCTCGCAAATATATGTTGCTATTAAATTACAGTTGGAAAACCTTAGCAGGGACATGATGTCTGTCCTGACAGAGAGCTACATACTCTGTTGATTTTTAAATATTTTTTTTATGTAAGCTGCCCATATTAGAGGTGTGATCAACCAAACCTATAACCATGTAGCGGGGTAAAGGGCCTAGAAAAAGGTTGGTCACATCCTAAAGAGGTTACGAAATATGCCTCCTATCCCCGAACCGTACATGGTCGGGGATCCGTGATAGCCGGGTAATCCATTACCCACTTGATCAACATAGTAAATGAGAAATCGGTTAGGGTCAAGATGGTGGTTGTGTTTCATAATGTGATTTTCTGGATTTGTTTACCTCATTTTGTCTGTCATAGTTGAACTGTACCTATGATGAAAATCACAGGCCTCTCTCATCTTTTTAAGTGGGAGAACTTGCACAATTGGTGGCTGACTAAATACTTTTTTGCCCCACTGTGTGTATGTGTGTATATATATATATATATATATATATATATATATATATATATATATTAAATGAAAACCTTTCCTTCAACACAATGGCAAAACAAAAAAAGACACGCAGTTTATTTATGGTTCTGGACAGGGAGCGGCTGTTGGGTAATTAATTGCTCTTCAACTCTTCATACACATTCATTAAAAGCTTAATTTGTAGACATAAAGTAGACTCGCCCAAGATCTCAATCAGGCCTCTCTCTAGCACACCAGCCAGTCCTGTGAGTCTTGTGGAAACTGTGCAGCAGATGAGACAGTCATTGCGAGCATTACTCGTAGGCTACATACTAGTAGTGTCTTGAGTTAGAGTCTTGGGTGGATGTGTTAGGGTTTGTCAAGCGTACTTTACATTGATATGAATAAAGTCAAGATGGCCTCTTGCTTTAGCTACTTTTAAACACATGACAGAACTGACAGAAAAGGTCCTCCTTGTTTCAAATTAATAATATATTTGATATATATAATTTGAAAATATTTTTGAACTTGAAAAGCTACTTGCTTGCTAAAAACAATTTTGTAATTTTAACGAAACTCTCTATGGCAAAGGTAAACACACGATTACAGTACAAAACATCCAACAAAGACATTTCCTCACATAAGCTAAATTGTAATTACTGTTAAAAGAAAAGAGGGAAAGACATAGCTTTGCCAAACGATGAGGTAGTTGAATTAGATGAACTGAAAAACATTGTTTGTGCTTCTGGACACAGGGCAGATTCCAGCTGGATACATATAAAGATCATAGATAAACGTTCTCTCTGTCTCTGTTTTAGGAGAGAACTCAAAAACCTGAGTAACCTACTGTATATCCAGCAGGGTCTCTCTGGGTCAACTTAGGGGTGCAGAGCGATCCCTCATAAAAACATTATCCCCTCACAATCCAACAAAAAAAAGATACAAGGCTGGTTTGTAGTAGAACTAAGCCAAAGTGCTACAACTCAAGCTGTCACTGTTATATCACAATTTCTGATGTGCTTGAGCCCCTGACATGAAGATAAATATTATAGTGAGTTGGAAGCTGAAGTGGATGGCATCACTACTCAACAAATAAACCCTAATGAAGACAGCTTGATGGTGAAATATTGTTGCTCTGGTAAATAACTTGCATCAAAGCTGTAACATAAACCTCCGCAAGGCAGGGAGGTCCAGCTCTGTGGGCCCATGCACCCTTCATCCCACACCTACTGTATGTCTAAATGTTATTTTTTTAAATAAATAACTTATCATGCATCTAATTAGCCAATTTCTCAGCGGCGTCAGCGGCAGCCTGCCTCGGTCTCTTCAACTAATTGGCTATTAAGTTCCAAAAGGTTTGGGGAATCAACTCGGACTCAAATGGAGAGTGAGTGTGTTGTTCAAGATGGATAAACAAAAGTCAAGACCAAGTGGTGCACAAAAACACTGCAAAAAACTATCTGATCAAGCTCATACCAAGTTAGCACATCAGCAAAGCTATCACCTTGTCCTCAACTGACAAAACACCATGGCAGTTGGAGGCTAGTAGGCCTCATGCAGCAGCTAGCACTAGCAGCCTTCCAGTCCCGACAGAGACCTGGCCCCGGGAATGATAGTGGCCTTGCTCCTCCTCTTCTTCCTCCCCTTGAGAATAGTGACAGTTCCACTAGTGAGAGTGCCAGGCCTCCTTCTCCTCTCCCAGAAAACCAAGCTGATGACTGCCAGAGTCCCAGCGGCACTCATGAGAGCAACCCCCCTTCTGTGACCACTCTGTATTCTAATGTGTAATATAAATAGACTACCAGATAAATACAGTACATAGATATACATAGGCTAGTAGGCTAGACTGCATTGTCTGCATAATGAAACAATCCCTAGTAAGCTATTGTTTTGACGATGGATTGTATTATTTGGCATTAATAGATTTGTTTTATGCAGGACAAAGTTGCCATCCAAGCTGCGAGAGAGTGTGAGGATGGATAAGGTAGACAATAGGCCTACATCACAGTTGTATATTCAAAACAAATCTATTGGTTACCGATTAGTATGCTGTTGCATCGGAAATTCATTTTACAATCTGCAATGTTTGAATTTCCCACTTTAATTACTGAACAAGAAAATACATTATTGCCGCCATCCAGCATTCTAACTAGCAGCATTGCGACACCGTAGGCTTGACATGAGAAAATGTTTACCAAATAACAATAAACATGTATCCATTAAAGCAAAGCTATAGGCTACTTCAAGCACTAGCACCACATAATCTGGTAACCTATTGATAGGCAGCCGCGTAGATGTGACAATTTCAAAAGCGTGGACAACTATTGGTAGTCTATACTTTGAGTGGCTGACTCATTTTTCAGAGGGGGGAGGCCAAACTCCAGGGGACCAGAGAAACTGTGCTACGTCAGTGACAGCTACACCCTTTCCCCTCTCTAGAAAACCCATTCGTTTCTTACCTGGCTCTACTACTATAGGTGCCAATTATAGCGACAACAAAATAAATCATCTGGATAGGCTTATGGATGTCAATCATAACACTTACAGCTTAGTTCAGCTTCAGTGGTGGTACAATGGAAAGATACTTGGAAGTGTATGTTAGGTTTGGCACACCTCTGTTTCGTCCACAAAATAAAAACAATAATAAAGGTGCTGGGGCAGACAGTGGCGCTGTTTCCGCTAATGCAGATTCCGTCTTTAAGATGTTTTCGAGTAACATTTAGATACATCCATAACAATGAGCTGATGATAAACATTTCTATGCCAGGCGGAATTGTCTATTTCTCGTCAGGACACTCACACTGTTCCTTACAGTGGAGGAGATCACATTGCAAATCAAACACTAGGATAGAAGCCAAATCATTTGTTGCTAGCAAATCTGCCAATATGACAACCGAATCATCAATACCTGTTGCTGAAAACAGCTGGTCAAACAAGAAACATGTGGGAGGATTTTACAGCATAGCACAACTTGGATCATATGACTGTCACATGTAGCTACAGTATAATGTATTTTGTTATATTTTTGTCATTGTTTTCATCTTTGATTATAAAATCCTCATCTGATATCTGCATGCAAGCGAGACAAATCCACAGCCATCAACATCATTTTGTGCTGCACATCTAAGCAGAATGAGATTCCAGGAAGCCCCATGCTAATACAGTAGAACTAGCAGCAGGCTGGCTGGGACATACAGACTCTTTTCTCATATTAACACCAGTCTGCAGGCTAGGATAGGGGTTTGTTATTTTCCCTTTGCCTATCAACTTCTCTCCATTCTGCCTACCACCTCTCTCTCTCTTACAAATACCTCCGCATACACAATAGGTTTTTAGGTGTTTCCCTTTATGTGGCCAAAGTAGACAAATACAGTCATTTGTTTATGGGGATGAGGATTCCTCTTTAACGTTTATATCATTACACCATCCATTTGAGTCTTTTTTGAATTGTAGTTTTACAGGGCCTAGATTAGAAGCTGATCCATCGATTTACCAGAAGATAAATTCCCCTCAGACACAAGACCATACAAATGACAGTTGCATAAAGCCTCAAATTATAGCTTCCGTTAATATGCACTCAATATATGCACTCAATATGCACTACTCTAATGAATTTCTGTGGATTCCCATAAATGACCTGCATGCTTTGACAACCACGTCTGTTATTGTTGATGATTAGATCTTACAGCAGTGAAATACAACACAGCCACAGTTTCACACACTCCCATGGTCAATGTGAAAGTGATCACGCTGTCCAACGTGCCAATCCTACATGACAGAGCCATTACTTTAAGTGAAGTCTGGGGACAGCATACGTAAACTGCTTCAACTGTTAGAGGGGGAGAATAAAAAAGCATTTTACTCATTAAAGTCTTTAAACTTAAATTAAGGCGACTAATTGTCTAATCCTAGAGGAGTAGGATTAATGAAGCCGCTCACCACCCATCTGCTTGTGACAGAAACAAATTCAAACCAGGGAGAGGGACGGATTCGCTTCCCCACCACCCCCCATAAGTCTCTCTCTCTCTCCCTGTGCTTAGGGCCATGTGGAAACCATCAGCAAACATTCTAACAATACGAACATCTATATATTACACAGTGTCTCTGCTTTGAGAGACACAATTATTATAGTGTTGTCTCTCACTGTCGCTACCGGCTTCACTTTATTATAGCCTACATCCACTCTGAAAACGGTCAAGGAATCATAGGATGTGATTTCATATCAACATTATAGTTGCTTGTAAAAACCTAAAGCAAAGCATTTCTCGCCAGAGTGCTGAAGTGGCCTGTAAGCGGATCCATGTGTGAACTGAAGGGGTTTGATACCCAATAATGATGATGCAAGACAGATCTATGCAACCAACCCTGGTTGCACACCATGGTATGGACATTAGGTCATATGGGAATGATTTCTCCCTGTAAGGTTAGCCCTTAAGCCCTATTAATGTCCCTGTGTAAAAGATACACAAGCCAATCCTGGCTCCATACCCTGTCAATTAGTTCTATAGGAGTAGGTCAGTCAAATGACAGTAAGAACTGTAAATCCACTATCAGAAGAAAAAACACCAAAATTAACTTCATCGTGGGCCTCCCGAGTGGCCCAATGGTCTAAGGCACTGCATTGCAGTGCTGTGGTGTCACTACAGCCTGGGGTTCGATCGTGGAGTCCCAGGAGTCCCATATGGCGGTGCACAATTGACCCATCGTCGCCCGGGTTAGGGGAGGGTTTGGCTGGGAGGGGCTTTACTTGGTTCATCATGCTCTAGCGACTCCTTGTGGCGGGCCGGGTGCCTGCAGGCTGACTTCGGTCGTCAGTGGAATGTTGTTTCCTCTGACACATTGTTACAGCTGGCTTCCGGGTTAAGCAAGCGAGTGTTAAGAAGTGTAGCTTGGCGGGTCATGTTTTGGAGGACACATGACTCGACCTTCGCTTCTCCTGAACCTGTTGTGGAGTTGCAGCGATGAGACAAGATTGTAATCACGAAATTGGGGAGATAAAGGGGGTGAAAATGACAAGGAGTATTACAAAAGATAACCCCATCTGATTTTTGTGGAAATGAATTGGATCTCATTGGAACCACATGGGGCAGGCATGGACAGCAAAAATAAACAGCCATTTACAGGGCTTTTGTTTTTTGGGGGGGACTGATCAAATCAAATCAAATGTATTTATATAGCCCTTCGTACATCAGCTGATATCTCAAAGTGCTGTACAGGAACCCAGCCTAAAACCCCAAACAGCAAGCAATGCAGGTGTAGAAGCACGGTGGCTAGGAAAAACTCCCTAGAAAGGCCAAAACCTAAGAAGAAACCTAGAGAGGAACCAGGCTATGTGGGGTGGCCAGTCCTCTTCTGGCTGTGCCGGGTGGAGATTATAACAGAACATGGCCAAGATGTTCAAATGTTCATAAATTATCAGCATGGTCCAATAATAATAAGGCAGAACAGTTGAAACTGGAGCAGCATCATGGCCAGGTGGACTGGGGACAGCAAGGAGTCATCATGTCAGGTAGTCCTGAGGCATGGTCCTAGGGTTCAGGTCCTCCGAGAGAGAGAAAGAAAGAGAGAAAGAGAGAATTAGAGAGAGCACACATAAATTCACACAGGACACCAAATAGGACAGGAGAAGTACTCCAGATATAACAAACCGCAGCATTAATACTGGAGGCTGAGACAGGAGGGATCAATCAGGGATCTGATTGGATCTTTCAGTTACATTACGAAAATATACATTTGATTACCGTTTTACAGGGGCTTTATACTGTGCAGTTTGTCAGTGGGACAAACAGGGTCATGTTTATGTACTGTACCGTATTGGTACAGAATATGGCTATGACAGAGACTTCATCCACATGCCTCATGTTTAACCAAAATGTTCTCTGTTGTTGGACAAGTAATGATTTCTACAGTAGATCAACAACGTCAGTACAGCTGAAAATAATTTATTCCCTTTCAGAAGGACACAGCATACTGGGTTATCATACGTCAACGTAGCAACAATAAATGTTCAATGCATGGTAGCATACCTAATGACTCTCACACTGTACCAACAGTTAGCGATCACAGCTACGGCTGTTTGAGTAGCATGCTTTGTAATACAGTTAATTTAACTCTGCACATGAGGGATATTTGATAGGCTTGACCATTGAGGAATTTCCTCCATTTACAAAGGGAAACAGCAGGTGTGCCCTCTCTAACCCGGTGAAGCAGAATACCTTCAAAAAGCTCCAACAGGGGTAACCATTTGAAGAGCAATCTAACAACATCTGTCACCTCCACTTCTAGTTTCACTTTGCATTGTTTGCTCTTGGCTGGTCAGACAATTGCTGTAGCTCAATGAACCGGCTTTGTGAGGACCACCATGTATCAGACAGAATGTGAAGTGAACAACATACAGGACTTCATTAGAGTACAGAACAGAGAAAATTCAGCCAGAAGGCCTCAGACAGTTACCATCATTGAGCACAATGTTCGTTCTGTTTTAACCAGTGTTTAAGACAGTAACAGAGTGAACAGTGTGTTCCCCTGGGGAAGGTGTAACTTTATACCCTGAAATGTCTTCCGATGACCTTTGAACCCTGCATGGTGTGACACGTCACTGGTGTTTAAGAAGAAACGTGTTCTCTCTGTGTGTGATCCAAAATGTACGACTTGACACCATGTTGTCAAGGGTATGACCGTGAACATGCTTTGACCGCATGCACACAAAACGCTGTTCAAACATTGTACAAGATCATGGGTGCTGAGCCATGTTTCTCCATGTTTCTGTCTTTGTAGTTTTCCTTTGTGTCCCAAATTGTCCTTTTCATGACAGGAAACAGAAGTAAATCACATGGGTTATGTCCAACCACAGTTTTTTTTAATGATATTAAAATGTACTGCTGGGCGATCCGACCGAGTACGTTAGCCCCTTCCAGAAACTTGAAAGGGACCATTCTGCTTATTGGAGTCCTCATTACATTTTTTTAAGCACTAGGACAGTAACGGATGAGAATGATTTGCTGCTCAGTGCTAACAAACACATCCATTCACCCACAAAGGAGTTGCATTAGCAAGATGAAGGCTGATGATGGCAAAAGAGTGCCCTGACCTGCTGTTTCTGCTGAGAAGACCATTGTATGGTCTCGTCTTGCTCATGTTCTGTGGTCTTCCCTTTGCTTCCCACTGTTAGACAATGAGAACCAGATGGTTAGCTTAGTGTTTTAGTCCCGGTTTGCCCTTGACAGCACAACAAATAAAAAGCTCATTTTGGGACAGTGAAAGGAAATTAGTGTAGACTGGGAAGGGTTAGCATGCTGTATATGAGGATAGTTTAATGTCTTGAATCTTTAGTGCTGTAGTTGTACGTCCTATAATGTAAATTGAGCCCTAGTTTTGGTGTATAACAGTATCTCTTTATATCACCCCATCGTTACACGCTTTGGCATTGGATGAGAAAAGAGGAGCACAGATGAAATCAATCATAGACACTAATGACTTGTGGGATCAAAGAAGACGCCACTTCTCTGTAAATGTTTAACAAAAGGCACGTAAAGAGGACCTGCTCCTTTATGTAGAAAGTCTATTCTCCCTGTGTGACCCTGAGGACGGCTGGGAGGCAGCGACGACGGCAACCTGGCCTAGCACCTCTGGACACTAAAACCTGCCATCTGTCAAGACCAGAACCCAGTAGGGCTGTAACTCTTTCTCATTGCTCACAGTCTCCCTGTCTCTCCCCTTTGTTTCAGCCACTGGTTGTCTCTTCTCTCTCGCTTAACTCTCCCTCTGTCTCTCCATCGCTCTCTCTGCTTCAGTTAATCGGGCACCATCATATGTTACTAGCCATTTGTTCCAAAAGAGACCATGGGAAGAAATATGGTGTTTCTCAAACACAATCCTGTCAAATAATTACAGTTTTTAATTTCCTAGGAGATTCCTGAATGTTGATCACTGGTCTGTGCTGCTAGGAAACAGGCAGAGGGAGTCAAACTTGCAATAATGCTAGTTTCCTGTCACCTGGTATTTTAAGTGGGGGCTTGTAAAAAGTGCCACTGGCATGCTATGCCTGACCTTGCTACGGTCGAAGGTGAAGTTAAATCTCCTAATTCCTGCCAGCCTGCGTTATATCATCGTGGTAGGAACACTAGCTTTGGAACAGTCTCCCTGCTTAGCAACTTAAATGGTTCTCAATACCTTACCAGCGTGGTGTTCTACTTCACAACACCCTCTGCTGAGCAAAAGCAGGACACAGCTTAAAAGTTCCAAACTAGATATTAATATTTTGCCAGGTTGCCGTCATCGCTGCCTCCCAGCCGTCCTCAGGGTCGCACAGGGAGAATAGACTTTCTACATAAAGGAGCAGGTCCTCTTTACGTGCCTTATATTTTAAAAAATCAGTTTATCTTTAGCAAACAGTCTTTATGACCATTTACATGCATATTTCTCCTTTCACCTTAACAGCATGGGGGTTTATATCAGTGAAATAAAACAGTCCAGTGACATCTAAATCAAGGCATGATTGATTATAAATGCATGTAACAAAGGCAGGCAGAGATGTTGTAGTAATATACTGCCGGTCAGATATAACAAGTATTACAGGAGAAGGAGTAGGGCAATACGGGGCAAGCAGGAGGCAGGATCTGTTAGGAGGCAGGGCCTGTGTTCTCAGTGAAAACCCTATCCTTTCTACAAATGTCTTGTATGAAGTCTTATGGGAAGTGAGTGGCTGCATTGCTGAACCAGAGTGTCCTCAAAGCAGCGTCACATACAAGCCTCCGTCCTCAAGGTTGCGTGGAAGAATTGAGCTTAATCCCTCCCCAGAGTGTCCACAGCTCCCCAGGAGATCTCAGCACACAGTCCTGCTACATTAGGTCTCACACCACATGGGTTCACATACAAGGCCCACAGACTCTCTTTTGTGGGCTGATGAGACACAGCATACAGTAAATAAATGACAAAGCCATTAGAAGAAGAAGAAATGTCTTCATTGTCCACAAGGTCAACTTCGGTTTTATCACAACGCCTCCAAAAGACACATACAGTTGAAGTCAAAAACTCCAGTGGGTCAGAAGTTTACATGCACTAAGTTGACTGTGCATTTAAACAGCTTGTAAAAATCGAGAGAAGTCAATTGGAGGTGTACCTGTGGATGTATTTCAAGGCCTACCTTCAAACTCAGTGCCTCTTTGCTTGACATCATTGTAAAATCAAAATAAATCAGCCAAGACCTCAGAAAAAAATTGTAGACCTCCACAAGTCTGGTTCGTCCTTGGGAGCAATTTCCAAATGCCTGAAGGTACCATGTTCATCTGTACAAACAATATGACGCAAGTATAAACACCATGGGACCACACAGCCGTAATACCGATCAGGAAGGAGACGCGTTCTGTCTAGAGATGAATGTACATTGGTGCAAAAAGTGCAAATAAATCCCAGAACAACAGCAAAGGACCCTGTGAAGATGCTGGAGGAAACAGGTACAAAAGTATCTATATCCACAGTAAAATGAGTCCTCTATCGACAATACCTGAAAGGCTCCTCAGCAAGGAACAAGCCACTGCTCACACACCGCCATAAAAAAGACAGACTACGGTTTGCAACTGCACATGGAGACAAAGATTGTACTTTTTGAAGAAATGTCCTCTGGTCTGATGAAACAAAAATATAACTGTTTGGCCATAATGACCATCGTTATGTTTGGTGGAAAAGGGGGAGGCTTGCAAGCCGAAGAACACCATCCCAACTGTGATGTACGGGGGTGGCAGCATCATGTTGTGGGGGTGCTTTGCTGCAGGAGGGACTGGTGCACTTCACAAAATAGATGGCATCATGAGGATGGAAAAAATATGTGGATATATTGAAGCAACATCTCAAGACATCAGTCAGGAAGTTAAAGCTTGGTCGCAAATGGGTCTTCCAAACGGACAATGACCCCAATCAAAGTTGTGGCAAAATGGCTTAAGGACAACAAAGTCAAGGCATTGGAGTGGCCATCACAAAGCCCTGACCACAATCCCATAGAAAATGTGTGGGCAGAACTGAAAAAGCATGTGCGAGCAAGGAGGCCTACAAACCTGACTCAGTTACACCAGCTCTGTCAGGAGCAATGGCCCATAATTCACCCAGTTTATTGTGGGAAGCTTGTGGAAGGCTACCCGAAACGTTTGACCCAAGTTAAACAATTTAAAGGCAATGCTACCAAATACTAATTGAGTGCATGTAAACTTCTGACCCACTGGGAATGTGATTAAAGAAATAAAAGTTGAAATAAATCATTCAATCTACCATTATTCTGACATTTCACAATCTTAAAATAAACTGCCGATCCTAACTGAGATTTCGTACTAGGATTAAATGTCAGGAATTGTGAAAAACTGAGTTTAAATGTATTTGGCTAAGGTGTATGCAAACTTCCGACTTCAACTGTACATTAACACAGATTGTAGAGGTTGGAGCAGAGGGCAACCAGCTTGAAACCAGCTCCACTGGATGTTTTCATTGTCAAATCAAATCAAATTGTATTAGTCACATGTGCCGAATACAACCGGTTTAGACCTTACAGTGAAATGCTTACTTAAGAGCCCCTAACCAACAATGCAGTTTAAAAAAATAGAAGTAAGAATGTTTTTAGATTTGACCTTTATTTAACTAGGCAAGTCAGTTAAGAACAAATTTGTTTTTTTAATGACAGCCTTGGAACAGTGGGTTAACTGCCTGTTCAGGGGCAGAACGACAGATTTGTACCTTGTCAGCTCGGGGTTTGAACTTGCAACATTCCGATTACTAGTCCAATGCTCTAACCACTAGGCTACCCTGCCGACCCAGAATAAGAAATAAGTAACAAGTAATTAAAGAGCAGCAGTAAAATAACAATAGCGAGACTATATACAGGTGGGGTACTGGTATGGAGTGCGGGTGCAACAGTTAGTTTAGGTAATATGTACATGTAGGTAGAGTTATTCAAATAAATATGCATAGATAATAACAACAGAGAGTAGCAGCAGTGTAAAGGGGGGGGGGGTAAATGCAAATAGTCTGGGTAGCCATTTGATTAGATGTTCAGGAGTCTTACGGCTTGGGGGTGGAAGCTATTGGACCTAGACTTGGAACTCCGGTACCGCTTGCCATGTGGTAGTAGAGAGAACAGTCTATGACAAGGGTGGCTGGAGTCTTTGACAATTTTTACGGTCTTCCTCTGACACCGCCTGGTATAGAGGTCCTGGATGGCAGGAAGCTTGATGTACTGGGCCGTATGCACTACCTTGCGGTTGGAGGCCGAGCAGTTGCCATACCAGGCAGTGATGCAACCAGTCAGGATGCTCTCGATGGTGCAGCTGTAGAACCTTTTGAGGATCTGAGGACCCTTGTCAAATCTTTTCAGTCTCCTGAGGGGGAATAGGTTTTGTCGTGCCCTCTTCAAGACTGTTTTGGTCTGCTTGGACCATGTTAGTTTGTTGGTGATGTGGACACCAAAGAACTTGAAGCAATCAACCTGCTCCACTACAGTCCCATCGATGAGAATGGGGGCATGCTCGGTCCTATTTTTCCTGTAGTCCACAATCATCTCCTTTGTCTTGATCACATTGAGGAAGAGGTTGTTGTCCTGGCACCACATGGCCAGGTCTCTGACCTCCTCCCTATAGGCTGTCTCATCGTTGTCGGTGACCAGGCCAACCACTGTTGTGTCATATGCAAACTTAATGGTGTTGGAGTCGTGCTTGGCCATGCAGTCATGAGTGAACAGGGAGTACAGGAGGGGACTGAGCAGGCACCCCAGAGGGGCTCCTGTGTTTTGGATGGTAGCATGGCATATGTGTTCCTACCTACCCTCACCACCTGGGGGCGGTCCGTCAGGAAGTCCAGGATGCAGTTGCAGAGGGAGGTGATTAGTCCCAGGCTCCTTTGCTTATTGATGAGCTTTGAGGGCACTATGGTGTTGAACGCTGAGCTGTAGTCAATGAACAGCATTCTCGCATAGGTGTTCCTTTTGGGCAATAGAGATTGCATCATCTCTGGATCTGTTAGGGTGGTATGCAAATTGGAGAGGGTCTAGGGTTTCTGGATAATGGTGTAAGCCATGACTAGCCTGTCCCCTTCTAATCAGGGACTGATTTAGACCTGGGACACCAGGTGTGTGCAATTCATTATCAGGTAGAACAGAAAACCAGCAGGCTCTGGACCTCATAGGGTCAGAGTTGAATACCCCTGTTCTAGACTATTTAAGTTTACTCTCACCCCCCACTTTTCAACTCTTTGCTGGGAGCGCATGATTCCACCCCGTTTGCCCTGAGGTCCTCTGAGTAGAGAGAAAGAGCCCATCTCCAAATAAACTTCTTTAGGAAAACACCCCTTTTGTTGGAAACAAACATCATTATTTTCCAAGATATAGCACACAATATATATATATATTTTTTTTCTCACCTTTATTTAACCAGATAAGGTAGTTGAGAACAAGTTCTCATTTACAACTGCGACCTGGCCAAGATAAAGCAAAGCCGTGCCACACAAACAACAACAGAGTTACACATGGAATAAACAAGCATACAGTCAATAACACAATAGAAAACAATTAAGTCTATATACATTGTGTGCAAATGGCATGAGGAGGTAGGCAATAAATAGTCCATAGTGGCGAAGTAAATGAAGTTTTAGCAGATTAACACTGGAGTGATAAATGAGCAAATGATGATGTGCAAGTGGAGATACTAGTGTGCAAAATAGAAGAAAAGTACTTAAAAATAATACGGGGATTAGGTAGGTAGATTGGGTGGGCTATTTACAGATGGACTATGTACAGCTGCAGCGATCGGTTAGTTGCTCAGATAGCTGATGTTTAAAATTAGTGAGGGAAATATAAGTCTCCAGCTTCAGCAATTTTTGCAATTCATTCCAGTCACTGGCAGCAGAGAACTGGAAGGAAAGCCGGCCAAAGGAGGAGTTGGATTTGGGGATGACCAGTGAGATATACCTGCTGGAGGGAGTGCTACGGGTGGGTGTTGTTATCGTGACTAGTGAGCTGAGATAAGGCGGAGCTTTACCTAGCATAGACTTAAAGATTACCTGGAGCCAGTGGGTCTGGCTGTCACGACTTCTGCCTAAGTTGGACCCTTTCCTTGTTCGGGCAGTGTTCGGCGGTCAATGTCACAGACCTTCTAGCCATCGCTGATCCTCTTTTCATTTTCCTTTGGTTTTGTCTTGTCTTCCATCACACCTGGTTCCAATCCCATCAATTACATGTTGTGTATTTAACCCTCTGTTCCCCCTCATGTCCTTGTCAGTGATTGTTTGTTGTAGTGCTTGTGCATGTCTGTCCTGGTGTGCGTTGGGTTATGGACCCATTTATTTTATTATTCTGTTTTCCGGTGGGTTTTGTTAATAAACTGCGCCGTTGGAAACACAGTTATTTCCCTCCTGCATCTGACTTCTCTGCCGCCAGTTCGCACCCCTTACACTGGCAACGAATATGTAGCGAGGGCCAGCCGATTAGAGCATACAGGTCGCAGGGGTTGGTGGTATAAGGGGCTTTGGCAACAAAACAGATGACACTGTGATAGACTGCATCCAGTTTTCTGAGTAGAGTGTTGGAAGCTATTTTATAGATGACATCGCCAAAGTCGAGGATCGGTAGGATAGTCAGTTTTACTAGGGTAAGTTTGGCGATTGAAGAAGAGTGAAGAAGGCTTTGTTGCGAAATAGAAAGACGATTCTAGATTTGATTTTCGATTGGAGATGTTTGATATGAGTCTGGAAGGAGAGTTTACAGTCTAGCCAGACACCTAGGTATTTGTAGTTGTCCACATATTCTAGGTCAGAACTGTCCAGGGTAGTGATGCTAGTCTGGCAGGTGGGTGTGGGCAGCGAACGGTTGAAAAGCATGCATTTGGTTTTACTAGCATTTAAGTGCATTTGGATACCACGGAAGGAGTGTTGTATGGCATCGAAGCTCGTTTGGAGGTTAGTTAACACAGTGTCCAAAGAAGGGCCAGCTGTATACAGAATGGTGTCGTCTGCGTAGAGGTGGATCAGGGAATCACCCGCAGCAAGAGCGACATCATTGAGATGCAAAGAGCAAAGAGTCGGCCCGAGAATTGAACCCTGTGGCACCCCCATAGAGACTGCCAGAGGTCCGGACAACAGGCCCTCCGATTTGACACACTGGACTCTGTCTGCGAAGTAGTTGGTGAACCAGGCGAGGCAGTCAATTGAGAAACCATACAGCAGGTTTTTTAAAGACCAAAGGTTTTGGTCAACTTCATGTTTTTATTTTAAATGTTTATGTTTTCTTTCTTGCCATGGAAAAAATATTGAGATACTGGTATCTTCAAAGTCCTAAATAATACATTATATCGCAGAGGTTCAACAACAGCCTTTTCAAACATCCTTGTATTGGTGCACTGTGTCACACCCTGATCTGTTTCGCCTGCCCTTGTGCTTGTCTCCACCCCCTCCAGGTGTTGCTTATTGTCCCGATGTATTTATCCCTGTGTTCCCTGTCTCTCTGTGCCAGGTCGTCTTGTTTGTCAAGTCAACCAGAGTTTTTGAGTCTCAGCTCCTGCTTTTTCCAGTCTCTCTTTTCTCACCCTACTGGTTTTGACCCTTGCCTGTCCTGACTCTGAGCCCGTCTGCCTGACCACTCTGCCTGCCCCTGACCTTGAGCCTGCCTATCATCTTGTACCATTTGGACTATGACCTGGTTTTTGATCTCTCGCCTCTACCCGACCTGCCTTTTGCCTACCCCTTTTGCTATAATAAATATCGGAGCTCAACCATCTGCCTCGTGTGTCTACATTTGGGTCTCGCCTTGAGCCCTTATAGTACAAACTGGCCATTACAGACCCAGCAGACTTGGACAGTCTAAATCTCCCCATGTGCTAATTGACTCTGTGGCTGATGAATGTCTTATGGATGCTACCATGCTTTCTGAATTAGGTATTCCCACTCAACCCATCTCTGTCCCCATGGATGCTAGAGCACTGGACGGCTGCTCAATTGGAAGAGTCACCCATAGCATGGTACCCTTCAGATACACGTTTCAGGAAACCACAGTGAGACCATACAGTTCCTCCTCATCGATTCACCCCATGTTCCTGTTCTGGGATTTGTTGGGCTCCAAAAACCCAACCCTGTTATTAAACTAGACCACGAGCTCCATCCTGGGCTGGAGCCCATTTTGTCATTCCCATTGCCTTAAAGCAGCACAGCCGTCCCCGAGATGTCCTCCTCAGGGCATAAGCAAAGCCTCAGATGTCTCTGCCATTCCCACTGAGTACCATGACTTCCTGGAGGTGTTCAGTAAGGCACATGCGACTCTTTCCCCGCACCGTCCTCATGATTGTGCCATTGATCTCCTCCCCGGCACCACACCATCTCGTGGTCGGCTATATTCTCTATCCGGCCCGGAGACCAAGGCCATGGAGGAGTATATTGAGGATTCTCTGGCTACTGGAGGCATCCGTCCGTCTGCATCTCCTGCCGGCACAGGGTTTTTCTTTGTGGAGAAGAAGGACAAGACCCTGCATCCGTGCATTGACTACCAGGGTCTTAATGATATAATGATCAAGAATCGTTACCCCCTACCACTCATCTCCTCGGCTTTCGAACCTCTCCAGGGGGCCACCATTTTTTCCAAAGCAGGACCTTCGGAATGCCTACCACCTGGTTTGGATACGCCAAGGAGATGAGTGGAAGACAACATTTAACACAGCCAGCGGACATTATGAGTACCAGGTCATGCCGTTTGGACTCACCAACTGTCTCTCTTCCAGGCCCTGGCAAACGATGTGCTCCGGGACATGTTAAATCGTTTTGTGTTCGTCCACGTTGACGACATCCTGTTTTTTCCCTGGTCTGCCCAAAGAACACGTTCTCCATGTCAGACAAGTCCTTCAGCGCCTCCTGGAGAACCAGTTGTTTGTGAAAGCTGAGAAATGTGAGTTCCACCGTTCTGCAATCTCCTTTCTGGGATATGTCATCGCTGAGGGAAATGTCCAAATGGATCCTGGAAAGGTGAAAGCAGTGGCAGATTGGCCTCAACCTACGTCCAGGGTGCAGTTACAATGTTTCCTGGGGTTCGCTAACTTCTACCACAGTTTAATTCGGGGCTACAGCACCCTGGTGCCCCCCCTCTCTGCACTCACCTCTCCCAAAGTACCGTTCACCTTGTCTCCAGCTGTTGAGTCTGTATGGACCTGAAGCATCGGTTCACAACAGCACCCATCCTCGTCCATCCAGACCCGTCCCGTCAATTTGTGGTAGAGGTTGATGCTTCTGATGTTGGAGTGGGGGCCTCCTGTCCCAGCAATCTGCCCAGGACCAAAAGCGCCATCCCTGTGCCTTCCTGTCCCATCATCTCAATCCTACAGAAAGGAATTACAACGTAGGCAACCAATAACTTCTGGCGGTCAAGATGGCGTTGGAAGAGTGGAGGCACTGGCTAGAAGGAGCAAAACAACAATTTTTGGTTTGGACCGACCATAAACATTTGGAATACAGCCAAGTGCCTTAACTCCAGGCAGCCCCAGTGTGCTTTGTTATTCACAAGATTAAACTTCACCATTTCCTACCACCCATGGTCCAAAAATGTGAAGCCTGACACCATCTCCCACCTATACAGTCCCTCAACCACACCCTCTGTCTTCGAAACCATTCTCCTTGCGGCTTCAGGGGGTTGGGGTATTGAACCTTTGGTTCGCAAGGCACAACGTTCCCAGCCTGAACCTGAAGGGGGCCCGGATAACCGGTTGTTTGTCCCTAACTCAGTCCGGTCCTGGAGTGGGCTCATTCCTCCAGGCTAACCTGTTATCCAGGTTTCCATCGAACCCTATCTTTCCTCTGACAACGTTTCTGATGGCCCACAATGGTTCCTGATGTCACTGCCTTCGTCGCCGGCAAGCTCCTTCTGGCCTCCTTCAGCCACTACCTGTCCCTAATCGTCCCTGGTCCCATATCTCTCTAGACTTTGTCACTGGGCTACCTCCGTCTGATGGCAACATCGTCATTCTGACGATAGTGGATTGGTTCTCCAAGGCCGCCCATTTCATCCTTCTCTACCCAGCTCGACGGCCCAGCTCATGGTGCAGCATGTCTTCTGGATTCATGGACTCCCGGTGGACATTGTCTCCGACCGGGGTCCTCAGATCTCATCTCAGTTCTGGAAGGTGTTCTGCACTCTCTTATTGAGTCGTCGGCCCGATTGTACTTTTTGGAGAAATGTCTTCTGGTCTATTGAAACAAAAATAGAACTGTTTGGCCATAATGACCATCATTATGTTTGTCGGAAAAAAGGTGATGCTTGCAAGCCGAAGAACACCATGCAAACCGTGAAGCATGGGGGTGGCAGCATCATGTTGTGGGGGTGCTTTGCTGTAGGAGGGACTGGTGCACTTCACAAAATAGATGGCATCATGAGGATGGAAAATTATGTGGATATATTGAAGCAACATCTAATGACATCAGTAAGGAAGTTAAAGCTTGGTCACAAATGGGTCTTCCAAATGGACAATGACCCCAAGCATACTTCCAATGTTGTGGCAAAATGGCTTAAGGACAACAAAGTCAAGGTACAAAGCCCTGACCTCAATCCCATAGAACATTTGTGGGCAGAACTGAAAAAGCGTGTGTGAGCAAGGAGGCCTACAAACCTGACTCAGTTACATCAGCTCTGTCAGGAGGAATGGGCCAATATTCACCCAACTTATTGTGGGAAGCTTGTGGAAGGCTACCCGAAACGTTTGACCGAAGTTAAACAATTTAAAGGCAATGCTACCAAATACTAATTGAGTGTATGTAAACTTCTGACCCACTGGGAATGTGATGAAAGAAATAAAAGCTGAAATAAATCATTCAATCTACTATTATTCTGACATTTCACATTCTTAAAATAAAGTGGTGATCCTAACTGACCTAAAACAGGGATTTCTTAATACGATTAAATGTCAGGAATTGTGAAAAACTGAGTTTAAATATATTTGGCTAAGGTATATATAAACTTCCGACTTCAACTGTACCTGTGTTCTCTGTCTGTTGCCAGTTCGTCTTGTCCCGCCATGTCTTACCAGCGTGTTCCCTGTGCTCTAGTTTTTGTTTTTCCCTAGTCTTCCCAGTTCTGACCCTTCTGCTTGTCCTGATCATGCCTGCCGTCCTGTACCTGCCTGAATCTGATATTGATTACAACTCTTTGCCTGCCTTGACCTACTGATTGCCTAGCGTCCTGTACCTGCCTGACTCTGATTTGGATTGTGAATCTTTGCCTGCTTTGACTTACCTTTTTTCTGACCCTTGTTCTCTAATATTTGTATTCTTTTATTTAACCTTTATTTAACTAGGCAAGTAAGGTTAAGAACAAATTCCCATGACAATGGTGCCACGTTGACTGTCACTCAGCTCTTCATAAGGCTATGCTAATGTTTGTCTATGGAGATTGCATGGTAGTGTGCCCGATTTTATTTTACCTATCAGCAACAAGTGTGGCTGAAATAGCCAAATCCACAAATTTGAAGGGCTGTCCACATACTTTTGTATAGTGTAGTTCCCCTTGTCCAGGTGGGAGAGGGCAGTGTGGAGTGCAATAAAGATAGCTTAATCTGTGGATCTGTTGGGGCGATATGCAATTTGGAGTGGGTACCAGGGGGTCTGGGATGATGATGTTGATGTGAGCCATGACCATCCTTTCAAAGCATTTCATGTGCTATGGGGCAATAATCATTTTGACAGGTTACCTTGCCGTTCTTGGGCACAGGGACAATCATTTCGCTACACCCACAATAGCATCTGATAAATATGTGTATGTGACCAATAAAATTTTATTTGGTGGTCTGCTAGAAATATGTACGTATTACAGACTGGGTCAGGAAGAGGCTGAAAATGTCAGTGAAGCCACCGCCAGCTGGTCAGTGCATGCTCTGAGTACGAGTCCTGGCAATCCGTTTTAATGTAGACCTGTTTAAAGGTCTTACTCACACATTTACTCATCGGCTACGGAGAGTGAGATCACAGTCGTCCGGAACTGCTGGTGCTCTCATGCATGGTTCAGTGTTTCTTGCCTCGAAGTGAGCATAGAAGGCATTTAGCTCATCTGGTAGGCTCGCGTCACTGGGCAGCTCGCGGCGTGGTCTCTCTTTGTAATCCGTGATAGTTTGAAAGCCCCGCCACATCCAACCAGCATCAGAGCCGGCGTAGTAGAATTTGATCTTATTCCTGCATTGACGCTTTGCCTGTTTGAGGGCTCGTCAGAGGTGGTAGCGGGATTTCTCAAAAGTGTCCGGAGTAGTGTCCCACTCCTCGAAAGCATCAGCTCTAGACTTTAGCTCAGTGCGGATGTTACCTGTAATCCATGGCGTTTGTTTGGGATGTGTGCGTAAGGTCACTGTGGGTACAACGTCGTCGATACACTTTTTAATGAAGCCGTTGACTGATATGGTAAACTCCTTAATGTTATCGGAAGAGTCTGTGCTAGCGAAGCAGTTCTGTAGCTTAGCATCCGCTTCATCGGACTACTTCCGTATTGAGCGCACTGGTACTTCCTGGTACTTCCCGTTGAGTTTTTATTTCTAAGCAGAAATCAAGAGGATAGAGTTATGGTCAAATTTGCGAAAAGGAGTGGCTAGGGAGAGCCTTTTATGCGTTTCCTTTGGTTTTTGTCCTAGCACTACACAGATGATTCAAATAATAAAAGCTTAATGTAGGTATTATCATATCATGATGCAAATATTCTACATTTCACTGGGCTGGTTAGATGCGTTGCAGATATTTGTTAGGACTGTGTAGAAACCTATAATATATTCCACTATCCCCACTTCTTATTCGAAATGCTAGCTAATGAATCTCTCTCATTATAACTCCATGGGAAAGTCTCCAGGAAGGGGAGGTAATGACTGTGAATATAAGGTGAGCTTTCAATCTGTTTGCTGCTCTGCATGGGAAGGCGAAGGATGTGAAATATGCACACCATCATCAACACTCTCCCCAGATGACGGTTTGAGAGTGTGCCAAAGTGTTTGGTGATTAGCACCATCATCAAGCTTCCTGAGTGTGCTGTTTATACCCATAAACCTGCCCATGAACCTGTCTGTCTCAAGATTCCACAACTCTCTTTCTATCTCTCTCTCTCCGTCTCAGATTATTTCTCTCTTCACAGCTCTTTGGTACACAACAGATGGGCCTCTTGGAGAAACTAATTCTAGAAGTTCTTCCTTATACACTGGTATTCACTTGAATGTTGTCCACACAGTGACTATGTACATACCCCAACCAGAAGCCATGGAATGCATGCAACATTTGCACTGAGCTAAAGGGTAGAGCTGCCTCTTTCAAGGTGAGGGACTCTAACCCGGAAGCTTATAAGAAATCCTTCTATGCCCTCCAACAAACCATCAAACAGGCAAAACGCCAATACAGGACAAAGATTGAATCCTACTACACCGGCTCCAACTCTCGTTGGATGTGGCAGGGCCTACAAACTATTACAGACTACAAAAGGAAGCACAGCAGCGAGCTGCCCAGTGACACGAGCCTGGTCCGGACGACTGTGTAATCACGCTCTCTGTAGACCTTTAAACAGGTCAACATTCACAAGGCTGTGGGGCCAGACGGATTACCAGGACGTGTGCTCTGGACATGTGCTGACTAACTGGCAGGTGTCTTTACTGACATTTTCAACATGTCTATTTCTGAAACTATCTGCCGCCATTGTCGCAACCCCTATTTACCAGCCTGTTCAACCTCTCTTTCATATCGTCTGAGATCCCCAAGGATTGGAAAGCTGCCGCAGTCATCCCCCTCTTCAAAGGGGGAGACACCCTGGACCCAAACTGCTATAGACCTATATCCATCCTGCCCTGCCTATCTAAGGTCTTCGAAAGCCAAGTCAACAAACAGGTCACTGACCATCTCGAATCCCACCGTACCTTCTCCGCTGTGCAATCTGGTTTCCGAGCCGGTCACGGGTGCACCTCAGCCACGCTCAAGGTACTAAACGATATCATAACCGCCATCGATAAAAGACAGTACTGTGCAGCCGTCTTCATCGACCTCGCCAAAGCTTTCGACTCTGTCAATCATCATATTCTTATCGGCAGACTCAATAGCCTCGGTTTCTCGGATGACTGCCTTGCCTGGTTCACCAATTACTTTGCAGACAGAGTTCAGTGTGTCAAATCGGAGGGCATGCTGTCCGGTCCTCTGGCAGTCTCTATGGGGGTGCCACAGGGTTCAATTCTCGGGCCGACTCTTTTCTCTGTATATATCAATGATGTTGCTCTTGCTGCGGGCGATTCCCTGATCCACCTCTACGCAGACGACACCATTCTATATACTTTCGGCCCGTCATTGGACACTGTGCTATCTAACCTCCAAACGAGCTTCAATGCCATACAGCACTCCTTCCGTGGCCTCCAACTGCTCTTAAACGCGAGTAAAACCAAATGCATGCTTTTCAACCGAAAACGCTGCCTGCACCCGCATGCCCGACTAGCATCACCACCCTGGATGGTTCCGACCTTGAATATGTGGACATCTATAAGTACCTAGGTGTCTGGCTAGACTGCAAACTCTCCTTCCAGACTCACATCAAACATCTCCAATCGAAAATCAAATCAAGAGTCGGCTTTCTATTCCGCAACAAAGCCTCCTTCACTCACGCCGCCAAGCTTACCCTAGTAAAACTGACTATCCTACCGATCCTCGATTTCGGCGATGTCATCTACAAAATGGCTTCCAACACTCTACTCAGCAAACTGGATGCAGTCTATCATAGTGCCATCCGTTTTGTCACCAAAGCACCTTATACCACCCACCACTGCGACTTGTATGCTCTAGTCGGCTGGCCCTCGCTACATATTCGTCGCCAGACCCACTGGCTCCAGGTCATCTACAAGTCCATGCTAGGTAAAGCTCCGCCTTATCTCAGTTCACTGGTCACGATGGCAACACCCATCCGTAGCACACGCTCCAGCAGGTGTATCTCACTGATCATCCCTAAAGCCAACACCTCATTTGGCCGCCTTTCGTTCCAGTACTCTGCTGCCTGTGACTGGAACGAACTGCAAAAATCGCTGAAGTTGGAGACTTTTATCTCCCTCACCAACTTCAAACATCAGCTATCCGAGCAGCTAACCGATCGCTGCAGCTGTACATAGTCTATTGGTAAATAGCCCACCCATTTTCACCTACCTCATTCCCATACTGTTTTTATACTGTTTTTTTTATTTTTTTATTTACTTTTCTGCTCTTTTGCACACCAATATCTCTACCTGTACATGACCATCTGATCATTTATCACCCCAGTGTTAATCTGCAAAATTGTATTATTCGCCTACCTCCTCATGCCTTTTGCACACATTGTATATAGACTGCCCATTTTTTTTTTCTACTGTGCTATTGACTTGTTAATTGTTTACTCCATGTGTAACTCTGTGTTGTCTGTTCACACTGCTATGCTTTTATCTTGGCCAGGTCGCAGTTGTAAATGAGAACTTGTTCTCAACTAGCCTACCTGGTTAAATAAAGGTGAAATAAAATAAAAAAATTAAAAATGTCCCTGATTGAGTCTGTAATACCAACATGCTTCAAGCAGTCCACCATAGTCCCTGTGCCAAAGAACACTAAGGTAACCTGCCAAAAAGACTACAGACCCGTAGCACTCACGTCCGTAGACAAAGGCTGGTAATGGCTCACATTGACACCATTATCCCAGAAACCCTAGACCCACTCCAATTTGCATATTGCCCCAACAGATCCACAGATGATGCAATCACTATTGCACTCCACACTGCCCTTTCCCACCTGGACAAAACGAACACCTACGTGAGAATGCTATTCATTGACTACAGCTCAGCATTCAACACCATAGTGCCGTCAAAGTTCATCAATAAACTAAGGATCCTAGGACTAAACACTAAACACCTCTGCAACTGGATCCTGGACTTCCTGACGGGCCACCCCCAGGTGGTGAGGGTAGGTAGCAACACATCTGCCAAACTGATCCTCAACACTGGAGGCCCTCAGGGGTGCATGCTCAGTCCCCTCCTGTACTCCCTGTTCACCCACGATTGCATGGCCAGGCACGACTCCTACACCATCATTAAGTTTTCAGATGACACAACAGTGGTAGGCCTGATCACCGACAACAACGAGACAGCCTATAGGGAGGAGGTCAGAGACCTGGCCAGGTGGTGATTACCAACCAACCCCTCAACGTAATCTTGACAAATTTGTTTGAGGCACCTATCCTATGTCTCCATACAGTCAGTGATACAGCTTCCACTGCTTCCAGCTTCCATACTGTTTCCACTGACAGCCTAATTTGGCTGTTATGTGCTCCATTAGCTTGAAGGGGCTGAGGGGGGTTAAGGTGGAGAGCAGATGGGGGGATGAATGAGTCTGAGCAGGTGGGGGGGCAGGCTGAGGGGAGTGAGAAAGTTAAGCCTCTCTTCTTGATTAGAGAAGAGGGTTATCGTTTGCGAACATCCCCTGAATTTATTGCCTCACTCTCCTGAACTTTCATAAACTGTATGCAAATTGGGTTTTTGTTCCACTCATTGCAGCTGAATTGCAATATCATCTGTCTTCAGGGTACAGATGTAGTACTAGGCTTGGAGAACAACGATATCAGCTTTATTTTCTACCATTCCATGAGACGACTACAGGTTGAATCTCTAGTGCTCTCAAAATAAACTGGGAATCCCAAATTATCTAAGAAAGTAGCCTACTTCTTGTTACTTCTGTGTCTCTTTGACGTTAACTTTTTTCACCAAACTATAGCAAGTACATCCACTTCTCTTGCATGGGTACTGCATGATTACACAAGACACTCCATGGGTGATTCCTTAACAATGCAGGATAACACGCCGCTGTCCAGAAGCACAAAACACCCGTATGGGCCCATACCAACATCCTCTAGTAATGTATATGTGGAGGGAGTAGATATAGATGGAAGTAGATGTAGAGGTGAATGAATGAAGTAGATGGAAGAGTTGGTAGAGAAGGAGTCATTTAGTTCATCTAACTCCAATAGGCCTGTGTCAATTAACACTCAGTGAAACTCTATTCTTGCCCATGTCTCCAGTTGGGAGGTCTCAGCCTCATAACCCTCCAGCCTAAATAGACACCATCTATAATGTATTCCACGCCGGTAGTTTCTCCCTTCCGTACCATACTAGAATCCACTGTTGATTGCCCCATTTAATGATGGCAGCAGTGGAAAAGTCAATGAATGCTGATCGTCCAGTATTTATGAAAGGCAGAACGGATGGTGTTTGAATATAGAGCTCTGTATACCTTGGCACGGGCTGGATCATTATTCACACTGGTGGTCCGTTAATCATGCAGCTCCTAATGCTTTTCTGAGAGCCCTCATCGGACCATCTGCAGAGGGGGCACCATGAGGCAGCCATGTTGGATCTGTGTGGTCCAGTGACTGAGTTTGGTGTGTGGTCCAGTGACTGAGTTTGACTGTCAAGCCATTAGCAAAACAATGCAAAAACTCTAGTGAATAATGTGTCACGCCCTGATCTGTTTCACCTGTTCCTATGATTGTCTCCGCCCCCTCCAGGTGTCTCTTATTTTCCCAAGATTATTTATCCCTGTGTTTCCTGTCTCTCTGTGCCAGTTCGTTCGTCTTGTATGTTTAGTCAAGTCAACCAGAGTGTTTTTCCCGTACTCCTTTTCTATTCTCTTTTTATAGTCCTCCCGGTTCTGACCACTGCATGACTCTGGACTACTTTCCTGCCTGCCTGATCATTCTGCCTGCTCTATTGGACTCTGATCTGGTTTTGACCTTTTTGCCTGTCCATAACCATTCTCTTGCCTACCCCTTTGGATTAATAAAAATTAAGACTCCGACCATCTGCCTCGTGTGTCTGCATCTGGGTCTCGCCTTGATATAATGCAGCTTTCTCCCCATCATTTTAATGTTGGGGTCCTCCTCCGCTCCAGTCTGGTGAAACAATCCTTTAAAAGGGTCCTTTCAAAGCACTCGAAACACAGCCTGGCAGCTAGGGAGAGGTCATCGGGAATTCACACTGGGATCAACTTTGGTTTAATGCCTCCCCACATCTATCACACAGGCTTTTACGGGTCAGACAAAGCCTTGTTTCCTGTCCACGGTAGAAAGAGGTTTTCAGTCTGCCGACAGGGGCCCTGCCCTAAATTTCTCCACGTGCCCTTCCTCTAGTCAATCTGATTGGTTGGTGGCAGGGGTTCGTGCCTACATACTGTGCTTGGTGCAAAACTATGGAAAGGGTCCCACACTGGCCACAGATCTCTGACGTACGTTGTCTTTGATCTTATCCATGCTGGAATCAGGCTGGGGAATTGCCTGCTACCATCTCTCATTGTTTTTACCACAGAAATGTGCATCTCCGTGCCAGACAGCAGGGATTAGGGAGATGGAAAAAGGCAGTTCACATTAAAGGGGCTCGGTTTCAATCAGAGCACTCAACAAGGCTTGGTCCACTGACCACAATGTAGTGGTCCACAAACTAGCAGCATTCCTGATACCATGAATGAACCACTGCTCTGATGAACTCAAAACGCAAACAGTAATCTCAAATCACCCCCCCCCTCAAGCAGAGATGACAAAGTGCAAAGCTGTTTATTTTCTTATGTTTTCCAATAAGAATGTTTGACAGGTTATTCCACTATGCCTATTTCACCCTGTCAAAACATACTACCTTGTCAGTATTCATCTACCTCTCTTGTTGATAAGGAAGGCTGTTAACATCTTGTTTATTCCACCCTGTATTGTAACCATGAGTTTTACTGGTTTTACACCCAATCACACCAAGGGTTTTAATGTGGGTGCATGATGGGTGGGGAATGGTTGATCCCACTTATGAAGAATGAAGTGTCGTTAAGTGTGGTGTAGTGGCTGCATGCGACCTGTGAGTCAGCTGTGTGGGAGGGGATGACCGAAAACTTGAGAAAGGTGATTGCTAGGTAGACATTTCTCATTTGAATTGACTGAAGATATACGACATATTGCCTGTGGAAACAGCTCTAGGGTCATGTCTATAGGCAGCAGGAAATGGATAGACATGTCTGTAGGCAGCAGCCCACCGGTGGTAGATAGATGGAGCTGTGGGCAAAGAGACGGACTGGAGTACGACTGCTTCACACCCTGCTACTGGGGGAGGATGACAGGGTCAAGTCTCCCAGTTTGGGCAGTGAGATGAATAGACCAGAGTGGTAATATTTCTCTCAGCCTGTCCTTTAGGTACATCGAAGGAAGCACAACAATGTGGGAAATCTTGTCCTGCCTGGCATCAAGGTAAAACTATCTGTTTTGCAAAATGTGATGAAATGATCTACTTTACCAGAACAGGTAACATCATTATTTTCTTTTAGAATGGAAAATGTAACCTCTCAATTTTGTAATTCACAATAGAAAGCAAGCTTTACCTATAGAGTGAACAGTTCCTCATTATTCCCAGTGGGGTAGAGAGACAGAGATTTAGAGGCAGATGTAGGCAGAGCGACACACACGTGGACACACTCACTGAAGCCCATTTAATTCTCCTCCAAATCCTTAGCTACCCCCCAACCCCATCATCAACTCACTCCCATTCCCCTCGCCGCCACCCAATAGTCAAGTGAAAACACATTGCAATTAAATGTGTCCTCTTATGTTTCCAGTTCCAGTTCCACTGCCTCTGTCTCCCTCTCTCTGTGTTTATTCAGACTATTCTGTCTGGGACAGTGAATGGACTACTAATCCTGGTGGTTGAGACCTGCAGTCCCATTCACACTGTGTGACCCCTCCAGTGAGACAAGCTGCTGTATATATCAGAAGACAAATGACAGATCCCATGGTTGTCATTTTGAGGTCCATCCAAGATCACGTTTCTATGTAAAACTAAACCTCTGCTTTGTTTGAGATTGGGTGGGATGAACATAAACCACAGTGTTTCGCATCCACAGCCATACTCTCTATTGAGAGCAATAGGGTTTGATTTCTAAAAGTTTATGGGTAAACAAACTGAAGGGTGATATGTCCAAGGGGAGGCACGGGATTCGCTGCAAGTGGGTTTATAAGTGGTACACATCACTGGCCTCTAATTGGAACCAGTACAAATGATCTCTCTGCTTGTTTATGAGCTGTTTTAATTTCCTGTGTTGGATGCTTCTCTCTCTCTCTGTGATCCGTCCTGGGGCTATCTGCGATGCTGTTTAATTACACCGGTGACAAAAGTGGTGGTGGATATTGAGTAGGCTTAAAAAACAAACTGTGCAAAGAAAAAACAGCTTGATTCAAGTGGTACAGTACACCTTTTTTACATTGGTTGTTTCATTACGGTAGTGTTAATGTTATATGGTGCCATGTCTCCCCTAACTAATGTACCAGGCCTTCATGCTGCATGTGACAGAGTACTTACTGTAGGTCTTGTGAACAAATGGGGTACTGCTGTACATGAACCAGCGTCCCTGCTCACAAATTCTGCCTGTCTCCTGAACAGAAGGAGCATCTTCAAACCAGAACGTTCTCAGCAGAAGGGAGTAAGAGAAGTCTGGTAAAATTACATGCTTTCATCGAGACAACATGGCAGCTTATAGATGCCACCAGAGCCCCTGTTGCCACCTGGCTCCCTGCCTGCCTAGTGTCACCTGGCAGGCTGAGCTATGACGGAGAGCAGCATGGCACAGCTTTAATGAACCTAGTGGAAGATGAATCAGCTCAACCCAATGAGCTCATCACAAGCTTTGTCAGACACAGTGAGACGCCCCATTTTGTTTTACACTGTACGAGATCTAATCCTTCTAAGAGGGGAAATATCGATATATGCTTCATAGAAGTTGAGGATAAGAGCTGTAACCCAATTGTGTGGCCTAACAGCCTTAGGCCTACAGGTATTCATTGTGCATTGACAGAGGGGGCATTAGTATGTCTGCTCTGAGGATATCAATGTTTGATTGATCGTTTCATTTTACCTCATCAACCTGTACCAAGTTACAACCTTGAAGGTAACATTAAGATTTTAATTACATTACACAAAAGGTTGAGGAGAGAGTATCGGCTTCCTTCTGAAGCACTCAAGGCACTCCCTCCTACCACGCAGTCAGACAGTTGTACACACATCAAATTTGAACTTCCATAGGACAGTGATGGACTGAGAGCCTATGAGTCTCTGTGAGTCCTTTACAGTCACAGAGTTCCTGTAACAGTTGTCGTCTGGAGAAAGAGAGGAGGACCAAAGTATAGCGTGGTAAGTGTTCATTATTTTAATAAAACAATTGAACACTGAACAAAACAACAACGTGAAAAAACACTAAACAGAAAATAATCACCCACAAAACACAGGTGGGAAAAGGCTACCTAGGTATGATTCTCAATCAGAGACTATGATCGACAGCTGCCTCTGATTGAGAACCATACTAGGCCAAACACAGAAATACAACATAGAAAAAAGAACAGACTACCCACCCCAACTCACACCCTGACCAAACTAACACAGAGATAATATAGGAATTAAGGTCAGAACGTGACAGTTGATCATTACTGCAGTCTGTAATAAGACTCCAGCAGGGTGGGCTCTAGCCCTGCCTTTGATCTGGTCTGGTCTAGACTTCAGTCAGGGAGTGTGGGTTGAGGTTGAGTCCAAGTCCTACTAGGTATCCTAATTCGGTTCCTAATGGTACCGACCATATTTCTTCTGTACCTACCCAGACCAAAACGCGTTGAACATTTGTGCCAATTATCACTTCCAACAGGTCATTCCTGTACGATAAATGTAGCCTAATCTTGGTTGTCGAAAAAAATAAAGAATTCACCAGCAAATACTGTGTATGACTCAACAGTTGTACAGAAAGTGCACAGAGAAAGTGCACAGAAATTATGACCTGTAAAATGATGCAGTTTGGCTTAGTTTTTAAAAGCTTAACAATGATTATCCAAGAAATTATACAAAATTATACAAAAAAATGTGGAACCGTTATTGACTTGAATAAGCGGGAACCAGTACCAAAACATTTCAGACGATACCGATCCATAAGTCCTACCCAGTCATCTTCAGAAGGAGTGGAGCAGAGAGAACAGGGGTGGAGGGGCAGAGCAGACCAGATAAAAGGGTGGTACTGTAGCTCAGGGAGTGACAGACAGCCTAGGTGGTAGGACACAGGAGCCTCCGGGAAACCTTCCCATATGGAAATCAAAAGAATCCAGACTGCTACTGACAACACTTCAAAGAAAATCCCCAGGCATAACCGACTGTCACTGGGTAACGATGCACTGGCAGACAAGCAGCTTTGTAGTTTCACTTCCTCATCACGGTCACTGTCAGGCAGGCAGTGGTGTGATCTGGAGAAGACATTATCACTCATCCCTGTATTGTACTTATGTGTTTATTTGGATCCCCATTAGCTTTTGCAGAAGCAGCTACTCTTCCTGGGGTCCACAAAAACACAAAACATGACAAGTAACAAAACACAACACATGGACAGTCACACAAATTTAACATAGTGATATACAAACAATACAACTAAAAAACAATACAGACATAACTAAAAATGTGTGTACTATGGTGCATTTATTAAACTGGTCTAACCAGCTGTGAGATGATAGAGATGACTGGATTGACATTGGATATGCCAACAGCAGAAAATAAAAATAACAGCACAGAAATCAACCATGTGCATACAGAAACAAGCTATTTCACTCTTCTAGCATAGAAAGTATATTTGGGGCTATAATTCATATTCCAGGCCGAGTCATATTTTATTCAGGAAGACTGTCACACTTGTGTCCAGAGACAAATGGCTAATTTCAATGCAATGCGAAAAAGAGAGATAAATCATGTGTGGGGAGAGGATGAAAGACTGCGTGCCTGGCCTCCACACACACACAAACAACACACACACAGGAGCATGTGCACACACAAACATGGACACACACAGCCAAACACAGATGAACAGGTGGGATGTCAGATTGAGAATCAGAACACTGCTAAATAACTAATGACTGTATGCACCCGGACAGATAAGGGCCAGCGCCAATGTCAGCCTCTGACTCAAATAAAGATTTTTCAACAGCTAAGACAGTTCCACTAGACCAGGGCTCCCAACCTGGTTCCTGGAGAGCTAACAGTAGGTTTTCACTCCAACCATAATCTAGCACACCTGTTTCTAACAATCAGCTGGTTGATAAACTGAACCAGGGTTAGTTACAACTGGGTTTGGAGCGAAACCCTACAGGAGGGCGGCTCCCTAGGAACAGGGCCCGAGCGAAACCCTACAGGAGGGCGGCTCCCTTAGGAACAGGGCCCGAGCGAAACCCTACAGGAGGGCGGCTCCCTTAGGAACAGGGCCCGAGCGAAACCCTTACAGGAGGGCGGCTCCCTAGGAACAGGGCCGGAGCGAAACCCTTACAGGAGGGCGGCTCCCTAGGAACAGGGCCGGAGCGAAACCCTTACAGGAGGGCGGCTCCCTAGGAACAGGGCCGGAGCGAAACCCTTACAGGAGGGCGGCTCCCTAGGAACAGGGCCGGAGCGAAACCCTTACAGGAGGGCGGCTCCCTTAGGAACAGGGCCGGAGCGAAACCCTGCAGGAGGGCGGCTCCCTTAGGAACAGGGCCCGAGCGAAACCCTGCAGGAGGGCGGCTCCCTTAGGAACAGGGCCCGAGCGAAACCCTGCAGGAGGGCGGCTCCCTTAGGAACAGGGCCCGAGCGAAACCCTGCAGGAGGGCGGCTCCCTTAGGAACAGGGCCCGAGCGAAACCCTGCAGGAGGGCGGCTCCCTTAGGAACAGGGCCCGAGCGAAACCCTGCAGGAGGGCGGCTCCCTTAGGAACAGGGCCCGAGCGAAACCCTGCAGGAGGGCGGCTCCCTTAGGAACAAGCGAAACCCTGCAGGAGGGCGGCTCCCTTAGGAACAGGGCCCGAGCGAAACCCTGCAGGAGGGCGGCTCCCTTAGGAACAGGGCCCGAGCGAAACCCTGCAGGAGGGCGGCACCCTTAGTAACAGGGCCCGAGCGAAACCCTGCAGGAGGGCGGCTCCCTTAGGAACAGGGCCCGAGCGAAACCCTGCAGGAGGGCGGCTCCCTTAGGAACAGGGCCCGAGCGAAACCCTGCAGGAGGGCGGCTCCCTTAGGAACAGGGCCCGAGCGAAACCCTGCAGGAGGGCGGCTCCCTTAGGAACAGGGCCCGAGCGAAACCCTGCAGGAGGGCGGCTCCCTTAGGAACAGGGCCCGAGCGAAACCCTGCAGGAGGGCGGCTCCCTTAGGAACAGGGCCCGAGCGAAACCCTGCAGGAGGGCGGCTCCCTTAGGAACAGGGCCCGAGCGAAACCCTGCAGGAGGGCGGCTCCCTTAGGAACAGGGCCCGAGCGAAAACCTGCAGGAGGGCGGCTCCCTTAGGAACAGGGCCCGAGCGAAACCCTGCAGGAGGGCGGCTCCCTTAGGAACAGGGCCCGAGCGAAACCCTGCAGGAGGGCGGCTCCCTTGGGAACAGGGCCCGAGCGAAACCCTGCAGGAGGGCGGCTCCCTTGGGAACAGGGCCCGAGCGAAACCCTGCAGGAGGGCGGCTCCCTTAGGAACAGGGCCCGAGCGAAACCCTGCAGGAGGGCGGCTCCCTTAGGAACAGGGCCCGAGCGAAACCCTGCAGGAGGGCGGCTCCCTTAGGAACAGGGCCCGAGCGAAAACCTGCAGGAGGGCGGCTCCCTTAGGAACAGGGCCCGAGCGAAACCCTGCAGGAGGGCGGCTCCCTTAGGAACAGGGCCCGAGCGAAACCCTGCAGGAGGGCGGCTCCCTTAGGAACAGGGCCCGAGCGAAACCCTGCAGGAGGGCGGCTCCCTTAGGAACAGGGCCCGAGCGAAACCCTGCAGGAGGGCGGCTCCCTTAGGAACAGGGCCCGAGCGAAACCCTGCAGGAGGGCGGCTCCCTTAGGAACAGGGCCCGAGCGAAACCCTGCAGGAGGGCGGCTCCCTTAGGAACAGGGCCCGAGCGAAAACCTGCAGGAGGGCGGCTCCCTTAGGAACAGGGCCCGAGCGAAACCCTGCAGGAGGGCGGCTCCCTTAGGAACAGGGCCCGAGCGAAACCCTGCAGGAGGGCGGCTCCCTTGGGAACAGGGCCCGAGCGAAACCCTGCAGGAGGGCGGCTCCCTTAGGAACAGGGCCCGAGCGAAACCCTGCAGGAGGGCGGCTCCCTTAGGAACAGGGCCCGAGCGAAACCCTGCAGGAGGGCGGCTCCCTTAGGAACAGGGCCCGAGCGAAACCCTGCAGGAGGGCGGCTCCCTTAGGAACAGGGCCCGAGCGAAAACCTGCAGGAGGGCGGCTCCCTTAGGAACAGGGCCCGAGCGAAACCCTGCAGGAGGGCGGCTCCCTTAGGAACAGGGCCCGAGCGAAACCCTGCAGGAGGGCGGCTCCCTTAGGAACAGGGCCCGAGCGAAACCCTGCAGGAGGGCGGCTCCCTTAGGAACAGGGCCCGAGCGAAACCCTGCAGGAGGGCGGCTCCCTTAGGAACAGGGCCCGAGCGAAACCCTGCAGGAGGGCGGCTCCCTAGGAACAGGGCCGGAGCGAAACCCTTGCAGGAGGGCGGCTCCCTTAGGAACAGGGCCCGAGCGAAACCCTTACAGGAGGGCGGCTCCCTAGGAACAGGGTCCGAGCGAAACCCTTACAGGAGGGCGGCTCCCTAGGAACAGGGTCCGAGCGAAACCCTTACATACCTTAAGGGAAGATTTCGGCAGTAGCTGTATGGTTAGTGAGAAAGTCCATATTGCAAATGTACGGTCCCTTACTAGACGTCCGAAATCGTTTGTAAAATTCGCGGACGGCGTCGGGCCGAGCGGCAGGGCCGGACCTACCAGGAAGTCATCAAATGAACTTTGTCGGACATTCGGTTTCCGTTTTACAAAAATAATAAGATTTTGGTCATTTTTCCGCTGTCCTGGAAATTCCCACAAGAGGGCATAAGCAATCATATTGCTATTGGACAAAACATCACGATTCACGACGGGGCCTTATCTCGAAAACTGAAAATATTTAGAAGCCGAAACTCGGTGAGCGTAGGGGCGGCATAATGGGCAGTTGGCCCCGAACAAGATGGCGTCTAGGCCTCAACGGTTTTTGAGTTATGGCCATTTATCTGGGATGAAAGGTCCAAAATGAAAATAGAGAAATTATTTTTCCACTTCACGTCAAAGTCAAGGAGCCTCCGGTGTCAATAAAAAAAGAACCAGCCATTTATCTATCGTCATTTAAGAGAAATCGTACAACGACAGATTCGTGATGTTCACGGATAGGTGTTTTTTTTTTCAACGGTTACAGATCCAGCTGCAGGGTGTTCTTACGAATCTTTTTAAAGTGTGCTGCGGAGCTCTGCGAGATTTCTGTGATTTTCTATGATTTTCTGAAATAACACACACTCACTAACCCTCCGTAAATAACTCAGTTCTTAACGTAAAGACTTAAAACTCAGGATTCTGTAAAGGCATACCCCAATCATGATATGAGTTTATTTATAGCTTCCTGTGCCAACCGGAAGTGCCTTAAATGGTGTCACAGTGGCAGTTTCCAAGGGTTAAAAAGGTCAGATCTTTTCAAAACTTCATATGTGTGATTAGGCAACCCCCATAAACTGTAAGTCAGTCATTTCTCCCAACAGATGTCAAAGAAAAGCTCTCTCTCACACACACACACACAGAAACACACACACAGCAAGGATGGAGTGACAAAGTGCGGTGCTTAAAGACACACAAAGCCTAAAAAGTGGGTTTGGTGTCAATTGGTATCAGTTTGGTGTCAGAATGACATCTAATTGACTGATGGACACTGACTTGCTAGTTGACTTTTGTACATTAGCAATATGTTTAAACGGAGAGGGACCATCACCAAAATGGCATTATGAAATCAACACAAAAAATGGCATCACCATAGTCTCCAGACTCTGCCGAGTTCAACGAGACGCCCCGCTTGACCGTAGCTCGCTCTGAGTGCAGTGACCTTGAAAAAAAGCAGAACCAAAATGAAGCCTGGCCCTCAATGTCATTTGCTTTTGGGTGACAGTGAGAGAACCGTTAGGATGAGAAGCACAATTCGACCTCAGGTACGTTCCTAAGGTCCTCCCGATCCGTGCAAGCCTAACCTTGACCGTGTAGCATTAACCCTTAATAGTTAAAAGGTGTTTACTTCAAAGAGTTTGCATTGACTTCTCTCCCCATAGGAATACATTGCCTGCACCTCTAAATTCAACCTGAAGCCTATGTGGGTTATGAATGCCTTATGAACCTGTCTATGACAGTCCATCAGACCACTATGAGGTCTACCTGAGCCAATTCTAAGCTTCCTGAAGCAACCAGAAGTGGTTGAAATCACCTTATCAGTGTTGATCCATACACTGCCTGCAGTTTGATAGACATAGTGCATTCAACCCTGTGTAGATCAGTCAATTCTTAACTTAAAGACTTAAAACTCAGGATTCTATAAGTGGCTATGTCAATCAAGACATGTGTTTACTTATAGCTTCCTGTGCCAACCGGAAGTGCCTTTAATTGGGTCACACTGTCTGTTTTGAAGGGTTAAAAAAGTCACATCTTTCCAAAACTTCATATGTGTGACTAGGTAAACCTCATGAACTGTAAATCAGTCATTTCTCCCAACAGATGTCAAAGAAAAGCTGTAACACACACACACAGCAAGGATAGAGTTAAAAAGTGCGGTGCTCAAAGACACAGAAAGCAGGCAATGGCATAAACATAATCTCTAGGCCGTGCCGAGTTCAACGAGATATCCCGCTTGACCGTAGCTCGCTCGGTCTAAGTGCAGCGACCATTAGAAAAGTAGGCCCAAAATGAAGCCTGCCCCACAACGTCATTTGCTTTTGGGTGACAGTGAGAGAACCGTTAGGGTGAGAAGCACAATTCAACCTCAGGTACGTTCCTAAGGTCCTCCCGATCCGTGCAAGCCTAACTTTGACCGTGTGGCATTACCCCTTAATAGTTAGTTAAAAGAAGGTGTTTACTTCAAAGAGTTTGCATTGACTTCTCTCCCCATAGGAATACATTGCCTGCACCCCTAAATTCAACCCTAAGCCTACATGGGTTATGAATGCCGTATGAACCTGTCTTTGGTAACAGTCCATCAGGCCAGTATGAGGTCTACCTGTGTTGATTCTAAGCTTCCTGGACCAACCGGAAGTGCTTAAAATCACCCTAAAAGTGTTTTTCCATACCCTGCCTGCAGTCTTTCCAAAACTTCATTATTGTGATTAGGCAACCCCCATGAACTGTAAATCAGTCATTTTTCCCATAAAATTTCAAGGGAAAACTAAATCACACAGACACACAACTTGGAAGGAGGGACGTATTGGGGTTTGTAGAGACAGACAGTGCCTCCAATAGTTAGCTTTGTTCGAGCTAAAAAAGAACCGTCAGACCTAGAGTTCCGAAACTTTAGAATCCTGTTCTAGACCTCCGGTCGATAGTGCGTGGTGAGTTACGTGGCTCTAGAAGGTTCTCGGACCGAGAAACAGCCTCGTACATTTGCAATGACTTCAATTCATTTTGACCATTACGAAAATGGCGACATTTAGAAAAGTCTCAGAGACACAAGACTAGGTGCATTGAAACCGGCTGGGCCCATAGAGACGGACCCCAACGTTTCTGTCCGATAGTTCATTCAAGGACCCCATAGCAAGGCATTGAAAAAAGTGGATTTTCAGCACCAATTAGGGTTTTGCTCGGACACCAAATGACCGATCGAGCCGAAACTTGGGATTCGGGGTCGCCTCAGCTAGGCCTACACATAACATAAGAAATGGACCCGCAGCTAGAATGTAACTACGTGTTTTATGTTTTTTTATGGTTTGAACCGAAGGCTTTGTGAATTTTGGGCCAGCTCTGAAGTATGTGATAGTTGGCTACTAAACGAGTTGGAAAAAGTGGGTTTGTTGTCAGTTTGTATCAGTTTGGTGTCAGAATGATATCTAATTGACTGATGGACGGTGACACCAAACCCTAATGAGCGATTGAGATGAAGCAGAATCACTGCCCAGCCATCCAGAGTTCATCGGGCCAGTCAATTTCACATTCCTGCAGGATTTTTATAGCATGACAAATTCGTGATGGTACCTGCCCATTGAACCATATTGCAAATGCACAGTGACTTTGCAAAAGTAAGAAAACATAAACAAATGGACATAATGAAATCACCTTATTTTTATTTTTGGGTTACCAGTTGCATAACAATGCACGTGCATTTGCAATATGATTCTATAGTGAAAAAACATCACCAAATGGACATGATGAAATCAACACAACGAGTGATGGAAAGGTACAACTATCACTGCTCGGCCATCCTGTGTTCATCAGGCCAGTCAATTTTGCATTTTTGAGCATGTCAAATTTCATATGGCAAATGCCAATTGAACCATATTGCAAATGCACGTGCACTTGCAATATGATTCTATAGTGAAATAACATCACCAAATGGACATGATGAAATCAACACAACGAGTGATGGAAAGGAACAACTATCACTGCCCGGCCATCCTGTGTTCCCATAGCGGGCATTAATATCAGAATGACCGGTAAATGCATTTACAACCATATTTTTATTTTTGGGTTACCAGTTGCACAACAATGCACGTGCATTTGCAATGTGATTCTATAGTGAAAAAACATCACCAAATGGACATGATGAAATCAACACAACGAGTGATGGAAAGGTACAACAATCACTGCTCGGCCACCCTGTGTTCATCAGGCCAGTCAATTTGGCATTTTTGAGCATGTCAAATTTCATATGGCAAATGCCCATTGAAACATATTGCAAATGCACGTGCATTTGCAATATGATTGTATAGTGAAAAAACATCACCAAATGGACATGATGAAATCAACACAACGAGTGATGGAAAGGTACAACAATCACTGCTCGGCCACCCTGTGTTCATCAGGCCAGTCAATTTGGCATTTTTGAGCATGTCAAATTTCATACGGTAAATGCCCATTGAACCATATTGCAAATGCACGCGCACTTGCAATATGATTCAACAGTGAAAAAACATCACCAAATGGACATGATGAAATCAACACAATGGGTGATGGAAAGGAACAACTATCACTGCCTGGCCATCCTGAGTTCATCAGGCCAGTCAATTTTGCATTTCTGCAGGATTTTTGAGCATGTCAAATTTCTTATGGCATTTGGCCCCAAAAAAGTGACTTTTGACTTCCTATGAAATCATATTGTAAATGGACAAATCATATTCCTTATGCACAAGTAAAAAAACAAAAATAATGATAATACAATACAACTAAAGTATGTTGATACAGTTCTTATACGTGTGTAATTGACACAAAATTTGAAAGAATTTCGAAAAATGGTCCAGAAAGCACTTTTTTAAGGGTGTGTGAAGTTTTTTACAAAATTTTGACATTTTTGACTTTTGACTTCCTATGAAATCATATTGAAAATGGACAAAACATATTACGAATGCGCATGTCAAAAAAAAAAAAATAATAATAATAAAATTGGACAAAAGTATATTCATACAGTTCTTACACATGTGTAATTGACAAAAAAAAATCTAAAGAATTTCGAAAAACGGTCCAGAAATAATTTTTAAAAATTTTTGCTTTTGGACGTTGACTTGGGTTACATATCCAATATGAAAAACCATGGTGGAGCGGATTCGCCACCTGTTGAATTTTTAAAGTGTTACAACTGGCAATTGCCATATGGCATTTGCAATACACTTTGCATGAATCAACGGTTTGTCCGATGCCAATGACATCCCATTCATTTTTGTCCAATACAGGGGGGTCTTCCCTTACAGGAGGGCGGCTCTCTAGGAACAGGGTCGGAGCGAAACCCTTACAGGAGGGCGGCTCTCTAGGAACAGGGTCGGAGCGAAACCCTTACAGGAGGGCGGCTCTCCAGGAACAGGGTCGGAGCGAAACCCTACAGGAGGGCGGCTCTCTAGGAACAGGGTCGGAGCGAAACCCTACAGGAGGGCTGCTCTCTAGGAACAGGGTCGGAGCGAAACCCCACAGGAGGGTGGCTCTCTAGGAACAGGGCTGGAGAGCACTGCACTAGACTGCAACACATTATACCATTTTCCTGCCTGTTTTGCAGTCAGTACAATCGCTGTAGCCTGTATTCAGCTGTGAAATGAATGAAGAAGAAATGCTATTAACATTTTGCTGCCGCATATAGAAGTTATTTCATAAAAATACACTTGATTAAATAGAGCGAGATAGAACATTTCAGTTTGACAGATCAACTTGAGGTTACTACTTCTTACTGGCTATTACTTCAGTGCCTTAATTAGGCCAATACAACATTAGGGAGTGACTGTTTAATAGGCCCAGCTTGTCAGAGGGTTGTCATGGTGGCGTCGCCAAATCAAATCACATTTTATTTGTCACATACTCATGGTTAGCAGATGTGTCTGATGATTTAAAAATGTTTTGTAATTCTATGAATCTTAACCAGTTGATTAACTCACCCACTCGCCCAAATCTTAAATGCCCAGATAAATCTACACTGATTGATTTGATATTGACAAATGTTCCACATAAATAATTTAAAAAAACACCAACCACAGAATATTTAACGTGATGGGGATACATGATCCCCTTTGGGATCACCCTCCATCCCCCCTGAGCTGTAATGTGGCGCAGGGAACGCAAGAAATAATCCTAAAAATATTTAACCTCCACAGAATCGCTTGAAAAATGGCTCAAATGAAAGATAAAGAAGTTATTTATCTACCCAGCAAGTCAGATTTCTACAATGTTTTACGGCGAAAACATAGCACATATTTATGTCCAACCACCACTGCATACATACCGCATTAGCTTAGCCAAGTAGGAAAAAATATGCAATCAACAAACGCAGGATTAAAAGAAAAATCATTTCACTAACCTTTTGAAATCTTCATCAGATGACAGTAATATAACATGTTACACAGTACATTCATTTTTTTTTTCAATAATATGCAATATATATCCATAAATCTCTGTTTACAATTATGCATCGTTCAAAAAATGCTACTGCAATGTCAGGAGAAATAAAATAGCTCCGGCAGATAACGTCAGCTAACAAGGAATACACATCATAAACTTTGACTAAATATGCATGTTTTACATATGTATGGCAAGATAAACTTCTTCTAAATGCAATCGCTATGTTACAATTATTTTTAACGTTACATTTGGCGTTCACTAGGCTATAATAGAGAGTCGGCGCTCCCATTTAGCATACTGACTCCTCTATCTTGGAGTCGACAGAAACCCAAAATGAAGACATAAATATTCCCTTACCATGGCTGTTCTTCCTTCAGAAGACCTGGAAGGGTTAATACTCACCAAGTTAGCGTTCAGTTTTCAAGTCTGTGTCTTTCCGTTCTCAAACTAGACACTTTTCGGTCGAAATGTATGCAAATTTCAAGTGGATGCGCACCAAAACGTCGAAAGTATACATTATATTTCGAGTAAACTTGTCAAACTGTTTATAATTAAGCCTTAACATGTTATAAAGGTCTACAGCAATCGTGAGGGCGAACAAAGAAACACACGTTGTTCAGTCCATCCTGAGGGAAAGAGAGAGAAATTTCCCAGCTCCCATTGGTGAAACTTTTTTTTTGCGTCACCGGGACGTTTGGGCACGCTGAACGTCTCGTGAGCGCGCGATTCTCACAGTTACACGCCTCATCGAAAGCAGGCTTCACGCTGAAGACGTAGAAACTGTTTCCATGGTTATAACTGCTTGGGAAGTGTGTATACGATGACTTTGAAGTGGTGGCAACTTTTTCATTACAAGAGAGACTTTGGGAGAATGCATGCCCTGAGACTTCTGCTTTACATAGAGACAAAATTTAAACGGTTTTATAAGCTTTAGAGTGTTTCCTATTCGATAATAATTTTTATATGCATATATTAGCAACTTTTGACAAAAATTTATCATGGTTTATATGGGTGCCGAATTCCTCCAGAAGGGGCAGTATTCAGGGCTAGCCCCAACAGGTTTTAAGTGACCATTGTGCTGTTAGAAATACTAAAGGTTCCTAAGACAAACCCACATTTTATTCGTAAGAGAAATTTGAAGTGTTTTAACCTCTTCAGTCGACCCTCTACTTTTTTGAACATTCTGTTAAAAATCGCGCAACATTTCAGCGCCCTGCTACTCATGCCAGGAATATAGTATATGCATTTGCTTAGTCTGTGTGGATAGAAAACACTCAGACGTTTAAAAAACTGGTTAAATCACTGCTGTGGCTTTACCAGAACGGCATTTACATCGAAAAGCACAGGAAAAACTGATCACTGAAAATGGGGAAAATATATCCATGCGCTACTTGAACCCATTGATAAACGTGAACCACAATTAATTGACTGAGGTTGCAGTACCTACAGCTTCCACAGGGTGTCTAGAGTCTTGTCATTTCCCTTCGAGTTTTTTCTTGGTCAAACACATACAGGACATGTATCTAATCCGGTCTAGGACCGGATATTTTCGTTGAGTTTCTAGCCGGACATTTTTCCAGACGGACAGCTAATAATCTTTACATCGCCTCCTGATGAATTTTATCGCTTATTAACGTTTACTAATACCTAAAGTTGCATTACAAACGTATTTCGAAGTGTTTTGTGAAAGTTTATCGTCGACTTTTGAATTTAAAAAAATGACGTTACGTTTTGAAACGATGTTTTTTTCGTTTATCACACAGTCTACATATAACGATATCTAGGCTTTATATGGACCGATTTAATCGAAATAAAGACCCAAATAGTGTTTATGGGACATCTAGGAGTGCCAACAAAGAAGATGGTGAAAGGTAATGAATGTTTTCTATTTTATTGTGCGGTTTGTGTAACGCCGAAATGCTAATTATTTTGTTTACGTCCCCTGTGGGTCTTTTGGGGTGTTGCATGCTATCAGATAATAGCTTCTCATGCTTTCGCCGAAAAGCATTTTAAAAATCTGACTTGTTGCCTGGATTCACAACGAGTGTAGCTTTAATTCGATACCCTGCATGTGTATTTTAATGAACTTTTGAGTTTTAACTAATACTATTAGCATTTAGCGTAGCGCATTTGCATTTCCAGAGCTCTAGTTGGGACGCAAGCGTCCCGGGTAGAAGCAACAGGTTAATGAGCAAGCTTTCTTTCATGATTTGTTTTATTTTGCCTGGAGCAAGATTGAGCTTATCCCTGATGTGGAAACTGCCTGGAAATTCTTTCATGATGTTTTTTTCCAAATAGTAAACAAACATGCCCCATTCCGCAGGTTCAGGGTTAAAGGGCGGGATAATCCATGGTTTTCTGAGCTGTCTTGTATTATTCACGACCGTAATATAGCCTGGGCTAAAGCAAGGAAATCATGTTCTGATACGGATTGGCTTATTTTTAGGCAGTTACGAAACAAGTGTTCTTTTCTTCTCAGGAAGGCCAAGTCGGAATATTTTATGTCTGTTACCACTGATAACCTGAATGACCCTAGAAAGTTTTGGAAGGCTATTAAGTCTATGTCTGGTAACTGTAATGTTAATGAATTACCGTCATGTGTTTTGAAGGACTCTGTTGCTGCATATGACAAAACTGAAATGCTGAATTGTTTCAATGAGCACTTTGTATCATCTGGTAGGCTGTTTGATTCAGTGTCCTCCTGTCTCTGTACAACCCTGTGTGGATGAACCAGTGAGAGCTGGTCAAACTTTTAGGTTTTTGCCATTCTCAGTGCAGATGGTACATAAAGCCGTGAAATCCTTAGATCAGAGAAAGCCTGCAGGTCCTGAGCTGGCATCTGATTTCATAGCTGAACCACTTACATATCTGTTCAATCTAACCCTGGAATGTAATGAGATTCCGAAAATCTGGAAATCAGCACTTGTCCTTCCACTTTTAAAAGGGGAGATCCAACTCTTTTAAATAATTATAGGCCAATCTCAAAGCGGTCACCCCTGTTGAAAATACTTGAAACCCTTGTGAGTGAACAGCTAAAAGAGTTTATTTACCAACTCTATTTTATCAATGTACCAAATCGGGCTTCAGGAAGAAGCATAGCACAATTACAGCAGCCATGAAGGTTTTAAATGATATCACTGAAGTCCTTGACAAAAAACAGCACAGTCTCTCACTTTTTATTGATCTCTCGAAGGCTTTTGATACAGTTGATCATGCAATACTAAGGCAGATAATGTCAAGTGTAGGTCTTTCAGAGCATAGAGTTGCATGGTTTGCTAATTATCTGTCTGATAGAACTCAGTGCACTCAATTTGATGGGCTTATGTCTGTTAAATTGTCTGTCTTTAATGGTGTGCCCCAAGGCTCTGTACTTGGTCCTCTCTTATTCACTATTTATATAAATGATTTAGACAAAAATGTCCGAAATGTGCAACTTCATTTTTATGCTGATGATACTGTTATTTACTGTTGTGCCTCGTCTCTTACAAAAGCTTTCCAGAACTTGCAAACTGCTTTTTATACTGTTCAACATACCTTGTGTCAATTTAAGCTTATCATCAATACTGACAAAACGAAACTAATGGTGTTTTCTAAAGCAAGAAATAGACCTCTGAACCTTTCACCTATTACTACATGTCAGGGCAAGGCGATTGAGGTTGTAACCTCATAAATATCTTGGAATTTTAATTGATGACAGCCTCTTAAAATTGCATATTCAACAACTTACAAAAAAATTGAAGCCGAAATTGGGATTTTATTTTAGGAATAAGGCCTGTTTTTCTTTTGAAGCCAGGAGGCTAGTATCAGCTACATTTATGCCTTTACTAGACCATGGGGATATTTTATATATATATATATATATATATGAATGCTTCCGCTCAGTGTTTGAGATCAATTGATACTCTTCACCATGGCACTTTGAGATTTTTTTTAAAACTGCAAAATGCTTACGCACCACTGCACTTTGTATACCAGGGTTGGCTGGCCTTCTCTAGTCACTCGTAGGCTCAGTCACTGGTATACTTTTATTTACAAAGCCATTTTGGGTATACTACCTTTTTATTTGTGCATTTTTATTGTTCAGAAATGTGGTGGGTACTCTCTTCGTATACACACACATGTAAAGGAATGAATAAGAATACGTACAGAAAAAAATATGAATGAGTGATGGTATAAAACAGCATAGGCAAGATGCAGTAAATGGTATAGAGTACAGTATATACTGTACATATGAGATGAGTAATGTAGGGTATGTAGACATTATATGAAATGGCATTGTTTAAAGTGACTAGTGATACATTTATTACATCCATTTTTCCATTATTAAAGTGGCTGGAGTTGAGTCAGTATGTTGGCAGCAGCCACTCAATGTTAGTGATGGCTGTTAAACAGCTTCTATCTCAAGGCCATCAGACTGTTATTCAGTCTCTCGGTCCCTGCTTTGATGCACCTGTACTGACCTCGCCTTCTGGATGATAGCGGGGTGAACAGGCAGTGGCTCGGTTGGTTGTTGTCCTTGATGATCTTTTTGACCTTCCTGTGACAACGGGTGGTGTGGGTGTCCTGGAGGTCAGGTAGTTTGCCCCCGGTGATGCGTTGTACAGACCTCACTACCCTTGGAGAGCCTTATGGTTATGGGTGGAGCAATTGCCGAACCAGGCGGTGATACAGCCCGACAGGATGCTCTCGATTGTGCATCTGTAAAAGTTTGTGTGAATTTCTTCAGCGTCCTGAGGTTGAAGAGGCGCTGCTGCGCCTTCTTTACCATTCTGTCTGTGTGGTTGGACCATTTGTTTGTCTGTGATGTGTATGTCGAGTACCTTAACTTTCTACCCTCTCCACTACTGTCCCATCGATGTGGATAGGGGGGTGCTCCCTCTGCTGTTTCCTGAAGTCCACGATCATCTCCTTTGTTTTGTTGACGTTGAGTGTGAGGTTATTTTCCTGACACCACACTCCGAGGGCCCTCACCTCCTCCCTGTAGGCCATCTCGTCGTTGTTGGTAACCAAGCCTACCACTGTAGTGTCGTCTGCAAACTTGATGATTGAGTTGGAGGCGTGCATGGCCACACAGTCATGGGTGAACAGGGAGTACAGCAGAGGGCTGAGAACGCACCCTGTGGGGCCCAAGTGTTGAGGATCAGCGGGGTAGAGATGTTGTTACCTACCCTCACCACCTGGGGGCAGCCCGTCAGGAAGTCCAGTACCCAGTTGCACAGGGCGGGTCGAGAGCCAGGGTCGAGAGCTTGATGACGAGTTTGGAAGGTACTATGGTGTTAAATGCTGAGCTGTAGTCGATGAACAGCATTCTCACATAGGTATTCCTCTTGTCCAGAGGAATAGGGCAGCGTGCAGTGTGATTGCGATTGTGTCGTCTGTGGCCCTATTGGGGCGGTAAGCAAATTGGAGTGGGTCTAGGGTGTCAGGTAGGGTGGAGGTGATATGGTTCTTGACTAGTCTCTCAAAGCACTTCATGATGATGGAAGTCAGTGCTACGGGGCGGTAGTCATTTAGCTCAGTTACCTTAGCTTTCTTGGGAACAGGAACAATGGTGGCCCTCTTGAAGCATGTGGAGACAGCAGACTGGGATAAGGATTAATTGAATATGTCGGTAAACACACCAGCCAGCTGGTCTGCACATGCTCTGGGGATGCGGCTGGGCCTGCAGCCCTGCGAGGGTTGACACGTTTAGCTCACGTCGGCAGTGAAGGAGAGCCTGCAGGTTTTGGTAGCGGGCCGTGGCAGTGGCACTGTACTGTCCTCAAATAGGGGCAAAGAAGTTGTTTAGTCTGTCTGGGAGCAAGACATCCTGGTCCGTGACGGGGCTGGTTTTCCTTTTATAGTCCGTGATTGACTGTAGACCCTGCCACATACCTCGTGTCTGTGCCGTTGAATTGCGACTCTACTTTGTCTCTATACAGATGCTTAGCTTGTTTGATTGCCTTGCGGAGGGAATAGCTACACGGTTTGTATTTGGTCATGTTTCCAGTCACCTTGAACTGATTAAAATCAATGGTTCGTGCTTTCAGTTTTGCGCGAATGCTGCCATCTATCCACGGATTCTGGTTTGGGAATATTTTAATAGACGCTGTGGGTACGACATCGCCGATGCACTTGCTAATAAACCCGCTCACCGAATCAGTGTATTCATCAATGTTGTTGTTCGCCTTAATGCGGAACATATCCCAGTCCACGTGTTCGAAGCAATCTTGAAGCGTGGAATCCGATTGGTCGGACCAGCATTGAACAGACCAGAGCGCGGGAGCTTCCTGTTTTAGTTTCTGTCTATAGGCTGGAAGCAACAAAATGGAGTCGTGGTCAGCTTTTCCGTAAGGAGGGTGGGGGAGGGCCTTATATGCATCGTGGAAGTTAGAATAACAATGATCTAGGGTTTTGCCAGCCCTGGTTGCACAATCGATATGCTGATACAATTTAGGGAGCCTTGTTTTCAGATTTGCCTTGTTAAAATCCCCAGCTACAATAAATGCAGCCTCAGGATATGGTTTCCAGTTTAAATAGTCAAAAGAAGTTCATTCAGGGACATCGACGTGTCCGCTTGGGGGGGATATATATATCTATATCTAAGTCAGGTGAACAGAAGGACTTGAGTTCCTGTATGTTGTTATGATCACAGCACGTCTCGTTAATCATAAGGCATACACCCCCACCCTTCTTCTGACCAGAAAGATGCTTGTTTCTGTCTGCGCCATGTGTGAAGAAACCAGCTGGCTGTACCGACTCCGATATTGTGTCTCGAGTGAGCCATGTAGCCGTGAAACAAAGAAAGTTACAGTCTCTGATGTCTCTCTGGAAGGCTACCCTTGCACGGATTTCGTCTACATTGTTGTCAAGAGACTGGATATTGGTGAGTAGTATGCTCGGGAGCGGTGCGCAATGTGCCCGTCTCCGGAGCCTGACCAGAAGACCGCTCCGTCTGCCCCTTCTACGGCGTCGTTGTTTTGGGTCGCCGGCTGGGATCCGATCCATTGTCCTGGGTGGTGGGCAAAACAGAGGATCCACCTCGGGAAAGTCGTATTCCTGGTCGTAATGTTGGTGAGTTGACATTGCTCTTATATCCAATAGTTCCTCCCGACTGTCTGTAATAAAACCTAAGATTACCTGTGGTAACAAATGTAAGAAATAACACATTTTTTAAAAACGAAATACTGCATAGTTTCCTAGGAACGTGAAGCGAGGCGGCCATCTCTGTCGGCGCCGGAAAGGGGGTGTTGTATAAACAACTCAACACAAGATATGTCAAGTGTTTTACAAGTCATATATTTTCCAAATAGGAGAATAGAACCACAAGAATGTGCCTAAGACGTGTTTACTACTGCAGTACATGATGTTGGGGGTTAAAGTCAACATCCGCAACCCCTGGAAATTTTATTAGCATAATACTAAAATCCCCATCAAAATCTGTCTGTTTAAGCTAAACTGCATGGGCTGTGTCTCAATCCACCATATCCGCCGATGTCGGCCTTCCGCATCTGTGGTGGAAGGTGACAGAGCTACAGCACTGTTTGTCAGACCAGGAGAAATCCTGAAAATTGTTCTTACAAAAATGTCTGTAGCGTCTTAACGGCTAGGGTTACCAACTAATAAGGCACCGACGAGCGGTGCCACATGCGTGTTCGCCTACAAATGTCATTTGCATCTGGCCTGTGTAAGGAATTGCTATTTCGTATGCAGGTGACTAACTTACTGCTAATTACATGGCTACAACTCACAGTAAAGCCTGTGGGGTCCCCTACAGGATAGCTCCCACATTACACACATAATCTCCCTTTTTTAACCGAACACTGTGTGCCCGAAGAAGATCCTACGATGACGGACAGACAACTGAGCCAATGGCGGAAGACTACAGACTACAACCAGCTGAACCAATCCGGAGATCCGATCTTCCTAGGGTCAACCTACTTTCTGTGACGTATATAAGGGCTGTGCTGACTGTTTACGCTCTCTCTGCCTGCTGTTCCAACACGAACTAACGGAAGAGCCGTATTTACGTGTACCAGATATTCTCCCTCTGAAATAAACTGTCGCTTGTCGTACAATTTTAACACCTGGTCTGAATCGATCCTTAACCGGCTCACCCTTCTAATATCCTTTTATCAACAAAACATGGTAGCCAGAGGATGGTTGAATAACGGTCCGGTCGAAGTGAGTTGATTGGGTGTGAGAAGGAGAGTGACGGAAGGACGGTTCCAAAAAAAGAGACGGGTGAAAGAAATTCGGGAGGACAATAATTCTGCTCAACTCGAAACTGATCTAAAAGGTGCACCATAAACAAGGTAAGCAAAACCTGTTAAATCAAACTTTGCATATTGTCGTATAGTCTGTCTAAATTCTGATCAGTATTTCCGAGTAAGTATGAATTCTTGTGTAAATTTATAATTTGCTAACGAGTCAAAGAACAGTAGAGTGAACATATGTGGTAATAACCGGCGACGGCCGGGTGATTAAATCATTGATGAGATATCAGCGAGGGGATAGATTGTATTGTCCCGTGACCCGGTCAGCGCAGTCTGATAGCTTTCAATGATGAGGATCACTTTTGAGGCCTGTAGTTCCGATAGGGTCGAACATATATATATAAATTCAGTTTCGATAGGGGTCGGACATGTGTATAATTTTGATAAGGGATCAGCACGATAGAGATTAGGATAGATATCAGTAAGGGGATAGCAAATTGCTATTCATTAAACCTGGCGCCGAGGTTGTCCCGCGACTCGGTCGAAGTCCAGTCTGATAAGAGGTCCAATGATAAAGATAAGCTGATAGGGGTCAGAGAGATGACGTGTATTTGTAACTGTTTATATTAAAATGTAATGTGGTTGTAATCGTCTCCATTAAGATTGTTGATGGTTGGAGAGAGAGAGAGAGAGAACTCAAGAAGGGTTATTGAATAAATCCGAAAATTCTGTGTTGTATGTAAACTTCCATGTTGTGTGTATCTATAACTTCTGTGTAAAATGTATAATCAGGAACAAAATGACTGATGTATAATTGAAATAAGATCTGAATATAATATTTAATATTGCGACTATATAGTCGAATAGATCCCTTGGTTGCGCGCTCCACGAAAGCTATACCAACCCAATCGTTTTTCTCGAACTGAATATACAAGGAAAAGCTCTGAGATAAGGCAGAGTGTGAGCAATAGTGTCTCCTCGAATACATCGTTGTTATTAACTAACGACGGGCTAAGTATATTCTAATTATATTCAAGTAGTCTGGTAAAATTCCGATTAAGTTACGATTAATTTCCGATTGAATTAAATTGAATCACGATTAAAAATTCACAATGGCGACCCCCAATACTCCAAAGCTGAAGTTTAATGAGTTCCTAGAAAAAAATGGAATATAGATCAGGGGGAAAGGGACAGTGGAAGGATATAAAGAAAGTCTGGGAGGGAGTAAAGTTAAGATGGACGCAAGCAGGTTACCTAGGAGGGGGACTGCCAACCGGGGTCCAGTTGAAAACAATGGAATGTGGGTTAAGAGAGAAAGAGGCAGAAAAGAACAAAATTCACGTATTTAAGAAAGAAGGGTCAGATACGAAGGGAGCGAGATTAATGAGAATCCTAATTGAGGGAAATCTTTGGGCGTTTAAATTAGTGCTATTTTCTGTTGTTCAGATGCCGGAGTAACAAATACAGATAACTGTAAATTGGGTCTATTTGCGGAGAATCTCAGTTCCATAGCATTGGTGGTTCAGTGGTGGAGTTCTCGCCTGCCACGTGGGAGGCCGGGGTTCGGTTCCCAGCTGAGGTGTAAAGAATAGTTATATATATCTGAGTCTTTGGTTGTAATTGAACTGGTTGTTTTGCAGAGAAAGTTATAGTCGCTAGTATTGGTATAAGATATAAACTGAACGTTTTAAATAGTTTGTTTGGTTCAAATTGAAAGACTAATTCATTCAACTTAATATAAGAACGGAGATTTTGATGCAAGGCGATGTCTGTTCACTAAATGATTTGTTGGGAATAATACATTGGGAAAAGAGTCGTAATTAAAAATGCTAATGCAAAGACGAGACAGTAACTTAAATCAAATTAATTCTGAATAATAACGGGGGAACAATTACGATAGATTTGTGTCCATCGAAATGTTTTTATAAGATTAGCGAATTGAGAGATGTTGATTGATGTTGTAAACTCTAAATCAGGATTCAACAGATGTGATAAATTAGGTTTGGTTTATCGAACCCGAAATACTGTTGCAGAAAGCCAACCATTATTTACAATGAGTTGAAAATCGTTGCGAAATGAGTCAAGATTGAGCGCTTGTTGATGACATCACTAGCGAGGTTTCCGTCGCCACGGAAATGATGTCTTGACTGGGGGGTGACAGAGAAAATGGTTAGTGTCCTTTAAAAGGAGTATGTAAATCGTCAGGAAAGATGCTAAAAACTAGCAGCTGATTCGCTGGGTGGGTATCATTGATTTGTGGCGTTTATTTGGACTGTAATTGGGCCGTGAGAGAGAGGGATTGGATGTCTGAGTCATAAAACATCGTGATGGTGGATTCTGATGGTTGTTGATTTTTGGTTTGATCGTTTGAATAGCACCAGTGAATTTGAGCACTGTTTCCATTATGTGGAATGGTGTCAGGGTATTAATGGTGAAAAGCAACCTCTATGGTAAAACATTGTACTTGTTTCGGTAAACTAGCGAGGTTGAATTTGGTTATTTGAACATTTCCCTTGATACGTAGACATACGTAACAGGGGCAAGTTGTTTTTCCTTGAGGAACACGCAGATGGTGTTTTGTTTTATTGAGATGTAAATGTGAGTTGAAGGAGCCAAGGGAAAATACGTTATTTTTATTAAATATCAGGGATTATAATCTTGGGGAGAATGAGGCCATAAATGACCAAATTGGAAAGGCCTGTTAGTTTTGATTAATCATTAAGGTTTGCAAATATATACACATAAAACATTTGTTAGGACTATTTGTTTTGGTGCAAGGGTATTTTAAAGAGGCACGCTTAAATATGGAACTTTATGAGTTTTTATTTTATGAGTTTTAAATTACACAAGTGAATTTGGATTTTAAGGATAAAGGGTTCTTTAATATGTCTAGCGTAGTATAGAACTTGACTATAAAAGGGTGGGTTGACTCATGGACCTTATCATGACTGTCTTCTAAGGTCTGATCAGCCTTGGGGGAGAGTCATTGGTATAATGAATGTGGTCATATTGAGTACTAGTTTTAAGGTAAATTCATTATAAAGGAGTTTAGGTTAGGAGGTTAGGATAGGATATATATTAAGCCAAAAGGGCAGGGAATTACATAGAAAAATAAGTTTCAGTTCTTAGGGGTGATAAATCACTGTAGACAAGGAATTCTGCACTCTGCAACATATATTAAATTCATGTTATTGTCAGATAGAATACTGAGAGTCCTTGAAGGAAGGATTTTGATATGATAAACATTTGTTTTTATTTATTTTTTATTTTTTTTGACCATTAGGGGTTTAAAAAAAAGAAAAAAAGAAATAGTATTAAATTTAACAGGTATATAGGACATCTGTGATGATTTAGGATTATTGTTAGGTTGATTAAGGAAATGTAAGGACTTTAGAGATTGACACTCATAGACATGATTTTGGATAAAGTCAAACAGTTAGAAGCTTAGTGGTATTTGAGAAATATGAGAGAAAAGGTTTAAATTGGTAAATATATATTTAAGAAAATATATAAGTAGCGCAGATAGTTCTTAAGTAGATAAGAAACTTGACAGGGAATTGGTACTGGATTGACGCCCAAGGGAGAATTGGACATGTGGAAAACTAAAAGGGGCTCCTTCATGATGATGTCAGACATAAGGATAATATACTAATCTTACCTAAGTCATTATTTAGAGTAGGTAAGGTTGATACCTGGGCAGAGTCAGGTATCAAAAGGGGGATGGGTAAATTGTGGTCTAGGATAGGATGGGGCTTATTGGATAAGAAACTAAAAATAAAAAAAATATGTAAGCTAACAATTGGGAATAGAAGTTAAAGATATAATCAGATAAAACATATGAGAAATTGTTTGTTAACCAAGCCTGTATGTCCAGGATTGTATGCATTACAGGTGAACTACAGGTGAAGTCACTCAATCCAGTCCCAGAGGCTTGGGGACCATAGAAGACCCCTGGTGACAGCTAGCTGAAAGAGCTACCCAGATTCATATCGCACGGCGGAAGGGTAAGACATTTTTTCACTGTCGGACAATAAACAGAGTTCGGGAGAAGAACTGGAATTAACAGAATTCCGGGGGCCAACTCTCGAATGAAGTAACCCTACCTGTCCTATCACCCCTGTTTTTGTTCATAGAAGTGAAGATGTGTCTGGCTCTGGCTAAGTGATGTGTATTTTGTTCCAAAATAAGCATAAGAATCCCTAGATCTGGGTAGACAAGAAGTTAGAGTAGAGATTACATGATAACCGACTTCGGACAGTTCTAGGATTGGAGAAGAGGGTATCCTTATAGCATGGAGGATCCCACAAGGGTGGATAGGTTTTCCATGATATGGGGAAACCTGGGAGCAATGTTGAACTTTGTAAAGGTGATGAAATCCTACTAACCATCAAAACTATTAAGCTCTCTGATGCAGGCACTCACACCCTCGGACTACAAAGGACGAGGACAGACATGATGGGTGTGTTTTCTATCAAGGTACTGCCAAGACCAGAGGTAACCGGACACACTCCTCTACCACCACTGTGTTAAAAATACCATTCAGGTAATTAATGTTAGAGACTATTCGGCTATTGATCAATTAGAAACTGAGACTGGTTTTGATAGTAGGGACAATTTGTGGCTGTCTTATATGAGGTACACAGCTAAAACCCTGAGAGGAAAGGACTGTATTATTTGAAGTTATGCTAGACCTGTTCTGGCTACACCCATTTGCTGTAGGAGAAGGAGAGGGGTGGTTGTGTATTTTGAGAAGTTTTTACCAGGTTAAGCCCAATTCAACCCTCTGTTCCTCTTTGAGCCTTGTGTTTCCTGCAGTACCTCCTCATCGGGCCTCTTGGGGTGTTGAGGCATATGGGGGCAATTACGAGTGCATCACGGGTACAGGTAATGGCATTGATTATGGGAGATTGCCTGAAGCTGATTGCAGGAGTAACATAACCATTAATTCCACTTGGCCAGTTACAGGCCTAAACCAAACTAGTGGTCTGGCTGATGTATGTTGGATGAGTGGAGCCAAAAGAGGGCTGAGACCCATTCTTAGAGGAGAATGGCAAGGTACGTGTGGTCTGACCAGTTTGATAATTCCACGGACCATTGTTGATGTTGTTGCTGAACAGCTGCTGAGTTCTGTAACCAGGGGACCTGAAAACATTCCATCCCATGGGAGACAGATGTAGTAGTGCTCCATGGACAGAGGATGTAGTTGACATACACTAACCTGTTGGGAGTGCCAGTGGGGATTCCTCATGAGTTTCAGGCCTTGGGTAGGAATGATGGACTCTGGCACTTACTACCTACTATGGGTCCAGCCATGGTGGATGCTGGACAGACTGCATGGATTAATTATATCTACTATGATCAACAGCGTTTTGTGAATTACTCCCGTGATGCACTCACTAGTATGTCTGAACAGCTTGAGGCCACATTTGGGGTTTCCAGACAGAATAGACTTGCCTTGGATATGCTTCTTGCCAGTCAGGGGGACGTCTGCAAGATGTTCGGTAAACAATGTTGCACATATATTCCTAATAATACCAGTCCAGATGATAGTTTTTAAACTTCACAATCTAAGGCGGGGTTGATGCACTATCTGCTAAGATGAGGTCCACGGGGGTGGAGGAGTCTGTTCTCTTGGCCTGGTTTGGTAAGTGCACTGGTAGGATGGTTACTGGATTTCTGACCCTAATTCTTGTATTATTTGTTATTGATGTGATGTGCTGCTTGCATCATACCGTGTTTTGAGAAGTCTGTTACAGATGTGGTGAGGGCTTCAGGCATATGCCTTGCTTGATGCTCCAGTTGGCGATGCTGATACGGACGCATGCTTTCAGGGGAGGATGGGACTGGTACCACCTGGTACAGGATAGGAGTAGCTGAGAGGACCAGATGGGTTCTAATAATTCTTACTCTGTTTTCCATGACCAAAGTTTTATCCTACATCTTACATGTCAATAACAATAAAGTTTTATCCTGTTTTTGATAAGTGACACCCTTGGGGGAACAAAGGCATACAACAAAGGCATATATAACTTGTTATTAGTAATAAACTTTTATTATTTTCATGAAATGCTATGACTGCTGAAATAAAGGATAATTGAGTGACACCCTAGCAGGAGTAAGGAGGGGGATCCAGTTGCTTTTATTGATTAAGCTTCTCCATTGTATGTCGTGTCCCATCTGGGATGGGAAGAGGGGGAAATTATTTTTCTTTGTGGGCCATTTCCGGATAGACATACCTAGTTTAGGATATTTTTCCTTTTGGATTATGTCTTCGTTTTTGCTTGGAGTAATGTATCTGACTATATCACATCTCTTAGGAGATGTGAAGAGAGGGTATCACAACTTTTCCTGCTGGAAAAAGTGGGCCAATGTGGACAATCATTTTACTTTTATTTTGAGCTGTTCTCCGCTCTGTTAAATAAGGGTTGTAAGCCAACTTAGTACATAGTGGGATTGAATGGAGAACATGATGGTAATACATAAATATCTATTTCTGTTTAATACCGTGCCTTATTTCATAGTCCTTATGGGAAAAGTTTCTCTTTGTGTCTGGATCCAGTTAGGTTGTGTCACGTCTCTGGTGAGACGTGAAGAGAGGGTTTTGTAAGGAATTGCTATTTCGTATGCAGGTGACTAACTTACTGCTAATTACATGGCTACAACTCACAGTAAAGCCTGTGGGGTCCCCTACAGGATAGCTCCCACATTACACACATAATCTCCCTTTTTTAACCGAACACTGTGTGCCCGAAGAAGATCCTACGATGACGGACAGACAACTGAGCCAATGGCGGAAGACTACAGACTACAACCAGCTGAACCAATCCGGAGATCCGATCTTCCTAGGGTCAACCTACTTTCTGTGACGTATATAAGGGCTGTGCTGACTGTTTACGCTCTCTCTGCCTGCTGTTCCAACACGAACTAACGGAAGAGCCGTATTTACGTGTACCAGATATTCTCCCTCTGAAATAAACTGTCGCTTGTCGTACAATTTTAACACCTGGTCTGAATCGATCCTTAACCGGCTCACCCTTCTAATATCCTTTTATCAACACCTGTGATTGGACAACACAGACCTCAATGCTGTATTGGATGAGTACTTTGTTTGCTTCAAAACTCAGGTATGTATACAGTCTTGTACCCTTGACTTTGAATTAGGCTAATGGTTCACCAAGATTTTTTTTTACCTATTCAACATTTCGAACCACGATAACCATCATGTTGTTGAAATGTGTATGCAAAAAAATTGTGGAAGTGTCAGCTTTGTAGCCACAACCATGAAAAGAGGGGTGTGGCCCGTCGGAAACCTTTATGAGACTTCTATGGAAAAATGTGACTCTCACAAGCACGATGGTGCCAGAGTTTCTTAACCCAGATGTACAACATTGCGAGACTTCTAGGAACACTTGCGAAGCAGACAAGGCCAGGGTTTGAAAAGTCAATCAAGTGAATTTTTCCTTAGTTGTTAATTTTCTCTGACTCTAAAGGCCCAACCTAGAGTCATGCCAATGTCTTAAGTAGTTTAACATGCTATTACTCCAACCTCGTGAAAGCAACAAACTGACACGTTTTAATTTTTGTCAAAAACTATATCGAAGGAGTGCCTTTGATTTGACAGAATTTTCTCTATGACCTACACAGGACTCGTCTGAAGTAGGTACCACCGATGTGCCAACTGTCTGTAGTGTCCCAATGGTTTGGGCTACACACTAATACTGTATGACCACTCTATGGAAAGATGAGACTCAGGATTTGCTCTATGACCCCAACAAGTGTCACAGGACTCATCTGAAGGTAACCCTATACTGGGCCAAAACATTTATGGAAGTGAAAGTGCATTTCCACTTCCCCCAAAAAATATATTCCTGAGCTTTCTTATATAGGACAAACGTTTCAAAACATCCTTTCTTTAGATTTTTTTTTACTATCTGTTTTTCCTTGCACAAATCTGTTATTCAATGTGTTTCTATGGGCTAATAGTAGTAAGGCCAAATCCAACGTAAAAAAAAACGTATCTACAGGGGTGCTAAAATTCTAAATCGCTAAATGATCCTTGGTATGACCATCTTAAAACAATTCCATGTGTTAGCTTAGTAGAAACCCAGCCCTGAGCCCTTAGACTCTAGAGGGTTAACGCCTACTAAATATACCGAATACTGAATATACTGTGCGTCACTGAGAAGACTTCAAAAGTCATCACCTATATATTAAAGTTGAAAGTGTTGGAAGTTGCTTTGAATAACAATGTTTGCTTAATGACCCCTATTCTAACCCTGGAGGAGAATATTGGCTACAGGTACACAAACTGTTCTCAATAAATCTACAGAAAGTTGCCGAGCACAGACAGACTTCATCCTCAAGAAGTTGTGACATTGACCTCCCTTTGATGAAGCTACAGTGGAAAACATGTTTAAAAAGTGTGCAAGTAAAAAGCTGTACACTGACGCTGAGGGGCTGCTCTGTACTCACAGCTAATGCCCAACATTGTGTCATATTACCCTCTAAGTAGCGAGCAAAGCACATCACTTTTCCTAGTGGGACCAGGAAGCCCTAAAATGTCAAAAGGAGAGGAAGTGTTATCAGAAGGGTTTATTTTTAGCCATTGGAGGCCAGGTGGCCTTCATGCTGCTTCAGCCACTGCAGCTGATTGTTGGTCTGTAACCTTCTGAATTGTGACCCTAATGGCCCTTGATCAGAAAGTCACTGAATCACAATCAAAGGTTGGTAGGGTGATGGTGCTGTCTGAGAGAAACAGACAGTATTACTGGCATAGCTGTACTGTATTCTGACCATGTCTGCTTCATTCAATTCATTATCTTTTCACGAGGTAATGCCTTGAATAGGCGATCAAAGGAAAGTACGGGGAACAGAATATTGAAGCACACATTAAGCTTGAAACTTAGTGTAATTCCTTTCAAAGGCATTTCTTTCTGAAACATTTAGATGCAAGCTCTAGTGGTTTGATGAAGGTACTTATATTATTGAAAGGAATTAAGTTTGCCATCCTAGACCAATCTATATTTCAGTGTATTCACTAACAGTAAATAACAGGGTGAAGTTATGCAGACAAGCCAGAGTTTTGTACAGAGACTTTACTTTCCATACCTGGAATAGGTCTTAGACAGAACCTCACAAACCCCTCATGTTTACCGCCTAGTTCACAGGACATTACCAAGTAACCTTTCTACTCAACTTGTTGAATCATTCAACTCGTCAAACTGGACAATCCTTCAGGGTCTATATACTGAGAGCATCCGAATGTAAAGTCTCTGTAAGGGCACAAGGCCAGACAGATGGTTTGAGTCTGATATTGATTATATTCCAAAAGGGTAGGCAAGAGAATGGTCGTGGATAGGCAAAAGGTCAAAACCAGTTCAGAGTCCAGGAGGTACAGTGTGGCAGGCAGGCTCGAGTCCAGAAACAGGCAAGGGTCAAAACCGGAAGGACTAGCAAAAGAGAATAGGAAAAAGCAGGAGCACGGGGGAAAACCACTGGTTTACTTGGACAAACAAGACGAACTGGCACAGAGAGACAGGAAACACAGGGATAAATACACCGTGGAAAATAAGCGACGCCTGGAGGGGGTGGAGACACAAGGTCAAGTGAAACAGATCATGGCATGACAGACTCCTGTGTATGGCTCAGACCTGGGTTCAAATACTATTTGCAACAGACAAGCTCAATTAGAAAATATATAGTATTTGAAATAATTTAAATTAGTATTTGAACCAAGGTCCGCTATAGACAAATTCTCCCTGATGCCTGTCTTCATCCTCACCACATTCTTACTCTGAACCCCACCAGTTAGTGCTCTGCAACATGAGAATTAATCACGTCACACAGAAATACAATCGCCCTGATGAGAACTTGGCAAATGGCAAAACATTGGTCTCCATTTTTCAGCCAGTCTCAAATTGTAATGTTCTGCTGACATGTGAGAATGTAACGGAAAATCAATGGGCCACACCAAATGAATGAAGATTTAAGCATTCATGCAGCTATTACCTCTAAAGGTGTCTGACTAGAAATGTTCGGTTTTCTAGGATTTTCATCCCTGCATAGCAACACCTCCACCTGGAGATTCTCTTTCTAATGACAAGGTGATAATTACACAAGGTGATAATTACACACTGGTATAGGCCAAATTACAATCAAGCATGTCAATATGCCTTCAATGAGACTTTCTGCTAAACTGGAGTCAGAATAACTTTGAAATTAGTGGTCAAAGCCATGCATGAACAATACTGATGGCATTCTGGCTGTCTAAATTGGTGATGGTGCATTTAACCTTGAAAAGAAGATGAAGGCTTGCTTGGTCAGTTTTAAATTACTTTAAATGTTACATGATTCCAGAGTGAGTAATATTAAACATAGGCAATGTCTGAAACCCTGATGAACATGTGATTTGAGTTTTACTGTGTGGTTTGTTTTTTTAGGATGGTTTATACCAATGGAAAGTGCAACCATCCTTCTTGATGCTGGCACTACTTCAAAAAAACAAAGCCCCCTAAACCAATGTTTCCCTAATAGTGGGCTGGGAGTCATTGGTGGCATATGGCTCTCAGCAAAATATGGGTTCTGACAGGCTAGGAATATTATTTTTTCACCAGGTAGTTCCAGTACGCTAATCTGGCCAGTAAAGGATAGATTGACTAAACTCAGTGGCATCCTCTTGGAGTTCACCTCCCAACCGGTCTGAATTCATTCCACTATTATCAGTAGCACTGTACTTGAAGGCGCTATACAAAAGGCATTCATAGGGAACCATTCATGAGTGTTGCAATCATTCATTCAGTATCATTACAACCACAGTACTCAACGTAGTTACCAGAAGACATGTTTAGCTTTCCCTTCTTAGAGAACCCACTATAGACCTAACATGACATTTGGGGTTGGATCTCCAGAACTTTACTTCATATCCACCTTCTCCCGCATATCAGTCAACTTTCTCAGAGGGAAAGTCATAAGTACATCATTACAAGGACTGTTTAAACAGTTGCTTCATGCCGCATTGAAAGATTACGAGAAAGAACAGAACTTAATGCAGTCACACCACATTATTTCAACATAGTAGCAACTGCACTACCCTCAACCACATGCCTCTCCAGAGGGTGGTGTGGTCAGCCCAAGGCATCATGACACGCTGCCCGCCCTCCAGGACATTTACAGCACTCTGTATCAAAGAAAGGCCAAGAAGATCACTAAGGACCTCTGTCACACATTGTTTACTCGGCTATCGTCTACAGACGTCTACAGTTGGTCACAGATACCTTTAAAAAAGTAGGGGCATGGATCAGAAAACCAGTCAGTGCCTGGTGTGACCACCGTTTACCTCATGCAGCGTGACACATCTCCTTCGCAGAGTTGATCAGGCTGTTGATTGTGGCCTGTTGTCCTACTCCTCTTCAATGGCTGTGCAATGTTGATGGATGTTACACGCGCCTCTTGGAGGGAACGCAACACCCTGCTACACTCAACTCCCCGTGGAGTGAAAGAGGTATGTGATTGTAGGTGCAGGCAAGGATGACAGAAGCAGAGAATATTACCAATTACTGGGAATTTATTTCCTTAACATGGTAATGTAGGGAAAAGGGTCTGGACAGAACCAAAGCAAATATAGTAAAAAAGTTATTCCTCTCCAGTCTTACCTGCCTACCCACTACTTAGCCAACCTTAACGCCACCTGGCGCACTAACCAAAATACAGGGGGTGGCCCACCCAGGTCTTACCTAGTGTGCATAGACAGAGTACATACAGGTATATGTATGCCCGCAGGCCTCTTGCCTAAGTACACCCAAGGTACCTTCCCCCCTGGGAACAAATGAAACAGAATAATACAAACTTAAAGTGAACAATTTCAATAATCAAAAACACAGTCCTATTGGCACACACATACCTCAGAAGTAGCAGCTACAAAATACTTTCAACAACTCTGTCTCTGCGCAACAAACAACACATGACATCCTAGAAGCTTTCTCTCCTAACAAAGGAACACTGGCTTTTCAAGCTGCCGCAGGAGACGGTAATTGCCGACAGCTGTATCCCCTAACGAGTGGGCGGGATCAGAGCTCCAATCTGCAATGGGGCCGACCAATCAGCTGCTTATGGGAATCCAGGAAGCCATTTCCTGAAATACACACATACTTAATACACAAACCCACAACACTGGGGAACTGGAATAAACTGTCGTACACGTCAATCCAGAGCATCCCAAACATGCTCAATGGGTGACATGTCTGGTGAGTATGCAGGCCATGGAAGAATTGGAAAATTTTCAGTGTCCAGGAATTGTGTACAGACCCTTGTGACATGGGGCTGTGCATTATCATGCTGAAACATGAGGTGATAGCGGGTGAATGACACGACAATGAGCCTCAGGATCTCGCCACATACCTCAATTGCCATCGACAAAATGAAATTGTGTTCGTTGTCTATAGCTTATGCCTGCCCATACCATAACCCCACCGCCATCATGGGGCACTCTATTCACAATGTTGATCAGCAAACCGCTTACCCACATCTGCCCGATACAGTTGTTGAAATCGGGATTAATCTGTGAAGAGCATTGAAGGTGAGCGTTTGCACACTGAAGTCGGTTACGACACCGAACTGCATTCAGGTCGAGACCCTGGTGAGGATGACGAGCACACAGATGAGCTTCCCTGAGACGGTTTCTGGCAGTTTGCACAACCCACAAAACTGCACATTTTAGAGTGGCCTTCTATTGTCCCCAGCACAAGGTGCACCTGTGTAATGATCATACTGTTTAATCAGCTTCTTAGCATGCCACACCTGTCAAGTGGATGGATTATCTTGGCAAAGGAGAAATGCTCACTAACAGGGATGTAAAGAAATTTGTGCACAACATTTGAGATAATTATTATTAGTATTTTTTCAGCTCATGAAACACGGGACCAACACTTTACATGTTGCGTTTATATTCTTGTTTAGTGTAGTATATGTTATGTTTGGTATGGTTACATAAGACAGAATGTTACTTAAGACAAAAAAGGAAGTAGGATGTTTGGTTGGGGTGGATGGGAGAGCATATAATGTGAGTGTCTAGCAACCCAAAGGTTGTGTGTTTAAATCCCATCATAGACAACTTTAGTATTTTGGCAACTTTGCAACTACTTACTACTTTTTAGCTACTTTGCAACTACTTAGCATGTTAACTAACCCTTCCCCTAACCTTAACCCTAACATGAACCCTTTAACCTAATTTCTCACCTTAACCCCAAACATTAGCCACAACAAATAGTAATTCTTAACATATTGTAACATATGTTTAGCAAAATGTTAACATATTGTACAAATTGCAATTCATAACATATCATACAAATAATATACTATAGAAAATGGATGATGAACATTCACATATTAATACATGAAACGTAACATATCACACTAATTGGAGAGTCCCAGATTTACATGTACTATCTTACATCTACCCCTGAGTCCAGGCTGAAATACTGTATTCCCGACATTCTAATATTTCTACTACTGTACTTTGTTTTAGTTACACTGTTTATACACACCACATATTTATTTTTATACTGGATTCATGGCATAGTACACATTAATATATACAGTATACTGCTGTGCATATCATTCTTAGTATGTCTTGTCTCAATTCTCCCGGTGTACATATGTATAGATCACAATTTGATTACTGTTACAGTGCTATTTGGGTGGTTAATTGGATTCGTCCCGATGTTCTTGATTTCTTTTTTCTACATTATTTACAGTACTTGTTTGACATTTTACTTCACTGTTAGAAGCTAGTAATGTAAGCATTTCGCTGCATCCGCTATAACATCTGCTAAACTGTGCATGCAACCAATGAACTTTGATTTGATTTGGCTAATATTTGGTAGATACGTTGATCAACGAGATTCCAACCTATTTTCACCCATTCAGAAAGACAGCCAAAAGTGTGTTGAATTCCCAATGTGTTATCACTATGCTTTGAACCATCTAAAAGCACAACTAAATTCCAAAGGAAAATACATGTACTGTTTCAGTAACCTCAAAATGTGTCTGACTATTACCAATGTGCTATGTAACCTTCATTTAACTAGGCAAGTCAGTTACGAACAATTTCTTATTTACAATGACAGCCTATCCCGGCCAAACCCAGACAATGCTGGGCCAATTGTGCACAGCCCTATGGGACTCCCAATCACAGCCAAATGTGATGCAGCCTGGATTTGAACCAGGGACTGCAGTGGCACCTCTTGCACTGAGCTGCAGTGCCATAGACCGCTGCACCACTTGGAGAGAAATCTCCACTTAATAGATTCACTGTTGCTATCGAAGTAATTCCTAAAGGTAAGTTCAACAGAGTAAATTAAATGTATGTATTTATTTATCAATCATACATTATAAACAGCTATTGTTTAAAAATCTAAATTAAAGAATAGGATTATATCAAATCACACTGAATTTAAAGTGCATTTAAAGTTGGATTTGATTTAGTCTTTAAAAAAAACCTTTTTGGTTGAATTTGATGGGAAAACTGTAATTAAAGCCAGACTAAGTGGCCCAGCGAGAGATATCCAAGCAGAACATACATCTTCTTCAAAAGTTGATATTTGGCTGCGTTGACAACCAAACAATGAGTAACAGACAAATATTAAAGCTAGGCAGGGTTAAAACCCTGGATGGGAGACTAGCCTGAAGGGATAGCTGTAGATAGGACAACTTTCTAGTAGGAGGTGATGCCCAACAATCTGATGCTGTTTCAAAGGTACAGATTCAACATATTTTATACAAGTTATGTCTGTGTTGAAGACTGGTTACCAGAATGACATAATCCTGTGATTGAAATGTTACCCTCAAAACAATAGTTTGATTACTTTTTAAAATCCAATGTAGTTTTCACGTAAAGTCCATGTCACAATACATAAGCATTTTTCTAAGGCTGGCCATGCTTTCCACCTAGCTACCCCTACCCTGGTCAACAGCCCTGCACCCCCCACAGAAACTTGCCCAAACCTCCCCTATTTCTCCTTCACCCAAATCCAGATAGCTGATGTTCTGAAAGAATTGCAAAATCTGGACCCCTACAAATCCGCTGGGCTAGACAACCTGGACCTTCTCTTTGTAAAATTATCAGCTGTAATTGTTGCAACCCCTATTACTAGCCTGTTCAACCTCTCCTTCATATCATCTGAGATCCCCAAAGATTGGAAAACTGCCCCCTCCAGACCCAAACTGTTATAGACCTATATCTATTCTACCCTGCCTTTCTAAGGTCTTCGAAAGCCAAGTTAACAAACAGATCACCAACCATTTCGATTCCCACCGTACCTTCTCCGCTATGCAATCTGGTTTCCGAGCTGGTCATGGGTGCACCTCAGCCATGCTCAAGGTCCTAAACAATATCATAACCGCCATCGATAAAAAAAACAATACTGTGCAGCCGTCTTCATCGACCTGGCCAAGGCTTTCGAATCTGTCAATCACCATATTCTTATCGGCAGACTCAGTAGCCTCGGTTTTTCTAATGACTGACTCTTTTCATATATCAATGATGTTTCTCTTGCTGCGGGCGATTCCCTGATCCACCTCTATGCAGATGACACCATTCTGTATACTTCTGGCCCTTCCTTGGACACTGTGCTATCTAACCTCCAAACGAGCTTCAATGCCATACAACACTCCTTCCATGGCCTCCAACTGCTCTTAAACGTTAGTAAAACCAAATGCATGCTTTTCAACCATTCGCTGCCTCCACCCGCACGCCTGACTAGCATCACCACCCTGGATGGTTCTGACCTAGAATATGTGGACATCTATAAGTACCTAGGTGTCTGGCTAGACTGTAAAATCTCCTTCCAGACTCATATCAAACATCTCCAATCCAAAATCAAATCTAGAATCTATTCTATTTCGCAACAAAGCCTCCTTCACTCACGCCGCCAAACTTACCCTAGTAAAACTGACTATCCTACCGATCCTCGACTTCGGCGATGTCATCTACAAAATAGCTTCCAATACCCTACTCAGCAAAATGGATGCAGTTTATCACAGTGCCATCCGTTTTGTTACTAAAGCACATTATACCACCCACCACTGCGACCTGTATGCTCTAGTCGGCTGGCCCTCGCTACATATTCGTCGCCAGACCCACTCGCTCCAGGTCATCTACAAGTGCAACAAATTGTTGTTACTCCCATCTCGTTCCTTGCCCTCTTCCTCGCATCATTCTCCACCCGAGTGGCTCGCTCAAATCAAATCAAATTGTATTTGTCACATACACATGGTTAGCAGATGTTAATGCGAGTGTTGTGAAATGCTTGTGCTTCTAGTTCCGACAATGCAGTAATAACCAACGCGTAATCTAACCTAACAATTCCACAACTACTACCTTATACACACAAGTGTAAAGGTATAAAGAATATGTACATAAAGATATATGAATGAGTGATGGTACAGAACGGCATAGGCAAGATGCAGTAGATGGTATCGAGTACAGTATATACATATGAGATGAGTAATGTAGGGTATGTAAACATTATATTAAGTGGCATTGTTTAGAGTGGCTAGTGATCAATTTCCATCAATTTCCATTATTAAAGTGAGCTGGAGTTGAGTCAGTATGTTGGCAGCAGCCACTCAATGTTAGTGGGGGCTGTTTAACAGTCTGATGGCATTGAGATAGAAGCTGTTTTTCAGTCTCTCGGTCCCTGCTTTGATGCACCTGTAATGACCTCGCCTTCTGGATGATAGCGGGTGAACAGGCAGTGGCTCGGGTGGTTGTTGTCCTTGACGATCTTTATGGCCTTCCTGTGATATCGGGTGGTGTAGGTGTCCTGGAGGGCAGGTAGTTTTCCCCCAGTGATGCGTTGTGCAGACCTCACTACCCTCTGGAGAGCCTTACGGTTGTGGGCGGAGCAGTTGCCATACCAGGCGATGATCTTTTTGTCGAGAGCAAAACTGATTTTTCAATCAAAAATAATTGTTCTGAAAGGAAAACGATGCTTCAGGGTTTAACCATTTTTTGCAGTCAAATATTTTGTGATAGAGCGCAAAACTTTATGCATTTTATTCCCCCCCCAAAATTTTGAGGACATAAATGTATTTGAAAAGATAACTCCAATTATATTTCGCTATCAACCACCCTCTATTTTGGCAATTTTTTGAGTGTCAGTTTGGATACAACCAATACTGTCTTTCCGACACAAAGGAAGTCATAGCGGACACCTATGAAGGACTGTCTGATGATGGCATCTCAGGTAAGCAGCAGTGGGCGTTCTTCCGTCCAACTTCTACATAGTACAATGGCGAAGAGTTAGGAAGTCTTTGCAGCTGGTGCAGGTATCATTGCCAAAATGATCCAGCTTGTTGCATTGCAAAGATACTCTGTTCCTGCTCCCCTGTCTCTCGTCAACATCGATACAAATCATAAATTGATAAGGTACTAAGATGTATCATGTCTCCATCAAATCTAAGAAGTTATTTTACATTTTTATTTTTACTTATTCGTAGACACATTTTCAATTTGTTATACTTATAGTTGAAGTTGGAAGTTTACATACAGTTTTGAATTTGCTATACTTACAGTTGAAGTCGGAAGTTTACATCCACCTTAGCCAAATACATTTCAACTGTCATGCACAAAGTAGATGTCCTCACCGACTTGCCAAAACTATAGTTTGTTGAGAAGAAACTTGTGGAGCGGTTGAAAAATGAGTTTTAAGTGTATGTAAACTCTGACTTCAACTGTACACCTTGGCCAGATACATTTAAACTCAGTTTATCACAATTCCTGACATTTAATCCTAGTAAAAACTCCCGGTCAGTTCGGATCACTTCTTTATTTTAAGAATGTTAAATGTCAGAATAATATTAGAGAGAATGATTTATTTCAGCTTTTATTTCCTTCATCACATTTTGTAATGTAGGTTTGTAAGTTTGTAAGCCTCCTTGCTCGCACATGCTTTTTCAGTTCTGCCCACAAATTTTCTACAGGATTGGGGTCAGGGCTTTGTGATGGCCAATCCAATACCTTAAGGACTTTGTTGTCCTTAAGCCATTTTGCCACAACATTGGAAGCATGCTTTGGGTTATTGTCCATTTGGAAGACCAGTCCCTCCTGCAGCAAAGCAACCCCACAACATGATGCTACCACCCCTGTGCTTCACGGTTGGGATGGTGTTCTTAGGCTTGCAAGCCTCCCCCTTTTTTCCTCCAAACATAACAATGGTCATTATGGCCATATTTTTGTTCCATCAGACCAGAGAACATTTCTCTAAAAAGTATGATCTTTGTCCCCATGTGCAGTTGCAAACTGTAGTCTGGCTTTTTAATGCCGGTGTTGGAGCAGAGGCTTCTTCCTTGCTGAGCGGGCTCTCAGGTTATGTCGCTATAGGACTCGTTTTACTGTGGATATAGATACTTTTTGTACCTGTTTCCTCCAGCATCTTCACAGGGTCCTTTTCTGTTGTTCTGGGATTGATTTGCACTTTTCACACAAAAGTACGTTCATCTTTAGGGGACAGAACACGTCTCCTTCCTGAGCGGTATGACGGCTGCATGGTCCCATGGTGTTTATACTTGCGTACTATTGCTTGTAGGATAGGATAGGATAAAGTAATCCCTCTCACCCCCCCCCCCCCTTAAAAGATTTAGATGCACTACTGTTCCACTGGATGTCATAAGGTGAATGCACCAATTTGTAAGTCGCTCTGGATAAGAGCGTCTGCTAAATGACTTAAATGTAATGTAAATGTAAGTCCATGCTAGGTAAAGCTCCGCCTTATCTCAGTTCACTGGTCACGATGGCAACACCCACCCATAGCACACGCTCCAGCAGGTGTATCTCACTGATCATCCCTAAAGCCAACACCTCATTTGGCCGCCTTTCCTTCCAGTTCTCTGCTGCCTGTGACTGGAACGAATTGCAAAAATCGTTGAAGTTGGAGACTTTTATCTCCCTCACCAACTTTAAACATCTTCTATCTGAGCAGCTAACCGATCGCTGCAGCTGTACATAGTCCATCGGTAAATAGCCCACCCAATTTACCTACCTCATCCCCATACTGTTTTGATTTATTTACTTCTCTGCTCTTTTGCACACCAGTATCTCTACCTGCACATGACCATCTGATAATTTATCACTCCAGTGTTAATCTGCTAAATTGTAATTATTCACCTACCTCCTCATGCCTTTTGCACACAATGTATATAGACTCTTTTTTTTCTTTTTTTTTCTGTGTTATTGACTTGTTTATTGTTTACTCCATGTGTAACTCTGTGTTGTCTGTTCACACTGCTATGCTTTATCTTGGCCAGGTCGCAGTTATAAATGAGAACTTGTTCTCAACTAGCCTACCTGGTTAAATAAAGGTTAAATAAATAAAAAATAAAAAACTGCATCTGTACACAGCCCATCTGTAAATAGCCCATCCAACTACCTCATCCCCATATTGTTATTTAGTTATTCTTTGCTCCTTTGCACCCCAGTATCTCTACTTGCACATTCATCTTCTGCACATCTATCACACCCGTGTTTAATTGCTAAATTGTAATTACTTCGCCACTACGGCCTATTTATTGCCTTACCTCCCTAATCTTACCTCATTTACACACACTGTATATAGATTTATTTTCCTATTGTATTATTGACTTTACTTTGTTTATTCCATGTGTAACTCTGTGGTGTTGTTTGTGTCGCACTGCTTTGCTTTATCTTGTCCAGGTCGCAGTTGTAAATGAGAACTTGTTCTCAACTGGCCTACCAGGTTAAATAATGGTGATGTAACCAGCGTTGTTGGAAGGATCGGACCAAGGCGCAGAGTGGTAGGCGTACATCTTTCTTTATTTCAATAAACACAAAAAAATATAAACTAAATGTAAAGTTTAGTATTGCTAAACAGCACAGTACCAAAACAAGATCCCACTAACTACAGGTGGGAAAAGGCTGCCTAAGTATGATCCCCAATCAGAGACAACGATCGACATCTGCCCCTGATTGGGAACCATACCCGGCCAACAAAGAAATAGAAAACATAGATTGCCCACCCTAGTCACACCCTGACCTAACCAAATAGAGAATTAAAAGGCTCTCTACGGTCAGGGCGTGACAGGTGAAATATATATATATTTTAAATGAGAAATTACATTGAAACAATGTTGATTTAACACGTTTGTGCCCACTGGTAACCACTATCATTATGCTGCTCCTAGCCTGTTGAGTAAGTGTGTCAGAGGGTTGGGTGATGTGGCAGTAAAAATAGACATTTCAACTGTACAATGGATAGATGAAGATCTATTTGGGGGGACTTTTATTTGTAATACTCCTCATTAATTTTGTTGACTGATACTACAACACTCATAAATGACTGGTTTCATGAAGGTGTTATGAAATTCTTACATGAATGCCTTCAAGTAAAGTATTACCCTGTGATACTTCACTTAGCCAAACAATTAGAAAGCATCAAATGTGCACAGTGGCTTATCCATCTAATACACTTTAATCTCCTGTTAATGAGATGGAGTTCAGAGACGATAGAGCACAAAAAACAAACAGATGTGACTGAGGCAGCTCGGTGGCAAATCAATTTCATCCCTCGCAGGCTTCCAAATGGAGATAAGCACTTCATTATAAGAAGTCATAAAATACGTGCACCGTGGTGAGATACAGCTGCACAGTTAAAGAGAGTAAGAAATGATTGTTTTAATTTCACTCGTATAAGGGCTGTTTTAACATCTCTACATTAGATGGGATTGTTCAGAGTGGTCAAATATGCTGAATAGAAATCATACTGCTATAAAGACAATGTTCACATTTAGAATACAAATTATAATACCCTATCTGGCCAAACATCCCGAATGGATATTTCAATCAAAAACTAACCCTCACACTTTTCAGTGTTAGGTATTAGAGACAAATGGAACAACCCAGACTTTGACACATACAATCAAAGTGTCAGTCTCAAATGTATTCTATGATCCTTCTTGGTTGAAGTGATTGAGTGGTGGTGAGTGGTTAGAGTGTTGGACTAGTAACCGAAAGGTTGCAAGTTTGAATCCCCGAGCTGACAAGGTACAAATCTGTCGTTCTGGTTTCCTTTAGTAGTGGTTTCTTTGCAGCAATTCGACCACGAATGCATGATTCATGCAGTCTCTGAACAGTTGATGTTGAGATGTGTCTATTTCTTGAACTCTGTGAAGCATTTATTTGGGTTGCAGTTTCTGAGGCTGTTAACTCTACTGAACTTATCCTCTGCAGCAGAGGTAACTCTTGGTCTTCCTTTCCCTAGTCGGTCCACATGAGAGCCTGTTTCATCATAGCACTTCATGGTTTTTGCGACTGAACTTGAGGAAACTTTCAAAGTTCTTTAACTTTTCTGGATTGACTGACCTTCATGTCTTAAAGTAATGATGGACTGTCATTTCTAGTTGCTTATTTGAGCTGTTCATAATATGGACTTGGTCTTTTACTGAATAGGGCTATCTTCTGTCTACCCTCCTACCTTGTCCCAGCACAACTGATTGGCTGAAACGCATTAAGAAGGAAAGAAGTTCCACAAATTAACTTTTAACAAGACACACCTGTTAAAATTGAAATGCATTCCTGGTGACTACCTAATGAACACTGACTGAGCAGGTGTGTCCAAACTTTTGACTGGTACTGTACGTTTAAGGAAAATGCCCTGTGGGGTGCTACTCTGCATCCCTATTCAGAGGGACTGAACCTCACTGCACCCCAGAAACTATAATTGTACTGTTAGTGTGTGATTGTGGGCTTCAGCCAAAATGATGGGCCTGGCAATGGGACTCAAACAAAATAATTAAAAGGTCAAAATAAAAATGATAAGTATACCAACGCACTCGGGTAAAGTTCAGCCTTCAACTAAGCAAGAGAATGGTTCTGAGGGGTGACTGTCGAATGGAAGTCAGTCAGACTGTAAAAAAAATATCAAATACCACACAGATGCTGTCTAAAAACTAAAAGGCTTCTTTGGTTGTCCCCATAGGAGAAACCTTTTAAAAAAACGTTTTGATTCCATGTAGCACCCTTTTAGTTCCAGATAGAACCCTGTTGAGTTCCATGAAGAACCCTTTACACAGAAGGTTTTACATGGAACCCAAAAGAGTTCTACATGGTAGCAAAAACTTTTGGAACTAATTTTTCAAAGAGTGTGGCTTGCTCCCCTCCTGTGTGTGTCCTTATGGAAATATCTGTATTATTAATACAACTCAGCTCAGCTCCTCTGTAAACTGTAGCATTAAAGGAGCCAGTGGGTTTATGCCCAGGTTTGTTCAACTACAGCATCCCATTTCCATGCATGCATCTGGGTCATGAAATATGGATAGGGAGAGAGGGAGTGCTGAAGAAATACACTGGAAGCACTGACTTTAACCTTCTCTCTCTCCCCTGTGGCACATGTATAGCCTGATTCATATAACATAATCATCTGATTGAATATAAGTAATTACACCAGTAGTGATTTTACATTACCAAGGAGGACATTATGGAGGACAATATTGTAAATAACCCACTGGGCACACACTGGCTGAATCAACGTTGTTTCTACGGAATTTCTACTGAATTACGTTGAACCAATGTGGAATAGACATTGAATCAAGGTCTGTGCGCAGTGGGAACTCTCCTACAGTGATTGTTGATCATCATAGTTCTGACTGGATAAGACAGAACCTATGTGACGCCGTTGATGGAATGTCAGTAGAGATTCCAGAACAGCATCTGTAGATTCTCCCCACCACCTCACCCTTAATAACAGCCTGCCAGAGAACATAATCCCAGAATCCTCCCTCCCAATGTCACATGCACTGCCACAACCAGACCCGATCACTGTTAGGACTCCAGCCAACACCTGCCTCTTCCCACTGCAGGGCTGTAACCTCATCCTCCATCCTTAGCTGAACTTAAACCACAACCAGCTCTGCAGTATCCAGCAAGGGGGAAACATAGTGGCTTGGTTGTGTGCAATTTCACCCAACCCTGGTTTACCGTTTACCCTAATCTAAAAGCATAGAAGCCCTTATTAACCTGAGCACAGTGGGCTACCTGGACTATCTGTTGATAAGCAACTGCTTGCTAAGGTTACAGTTTGGGTTAGGTTTAGAATAAGGGTTAGGATAAGGATTAAGTTAAGGGTTAAAGCTGGGGTAAGGGTTAAGTTTATGGTTAGGATACGGGGTTAAGGTTAGGTTTAGCGCTAGAGTTAGGGTTAGTAGATTGTCAGCTGAAATGTTACTGATAGTCTGTATATACAGTAATCTGTAAAGCATCTACAGGTGGAGTATCCAAATAAAGTGTTAGCCTCTCCCCAACACCCCCAGCCAGCATGGAGGCAGTGTGACAGGAGCACCAGTGATGAACACGCCCGTCAATCACAGCAGGAAATCAGGTTTGGTTTAGGAAGTGTGTGTGTCTATTCTGGGGTGCACAGTCATTCCTGCTTCCTGGACATATCATAGATGAAGAGGTGCAATCGGAGACGGAAGAGGAAGTGAGACATCCCACTCCCTAATTTGTTTTGTTTCAATGGAAGTCAATGAACTAAGTACACCAGACCCAGCTGCTATCACATTGGTGTCTATGGGAGAGCCACCCCCTTAAGTAGACAGGAAATTTAAAAAAAAAATTCAATGGTAAACAGCCTGGATGAATTATCTTCAATTATCCACCATCTTTGGTGTAATTTCACACCTGAGATGGCTGACAAACACACAAAAGGCATATTATTACTGTATGAAGGTTAAATCTTTCATTGGGATTTACACTGTACAGTATTATCAGAACACTGTTCGCTTCAGTCTGACAAAATGAGCAATGCAGCTTTTTCCCTTCCCTCTACTTAATTTTGTCATTACTAACTCAGGCCAACCCTAAGAGCGCCCACAGACATCAGTAAATGGAAATGCTATTTAACATTAAACAGTCGTACACTATCCAGATCAGATGGAACCAACATCAAAGACCTATTTTCTCCACTGCACTCCATTATAACTGCTTAATTCCATTGACAGGTCAGGATAGCTTCCCTATCCAGAACCTCAGCTTTCCCGAAAATCCTACCCTTCCTTTCCAGGCAGTTGCTGGCTATAATTCGAACCAGTTTCGATGCCCATGTGTCTCAACAAATGAATCATGAAAAGAATAAGCCCGCTGTTTCTCTTTCCGGTTGATGACCACTATATTCTGTCAATTGTAAATGAATGCCTCCTGATTGATGTGCAGAATAACAAGGGGAACACAAACCTATCGCAGGAGTGAGTGAGAAAGTCACAAGTGAAGTCATTGTAGGTTCCATGCCAACAGTTACTTGGTACCAGATGGCAACGCCTACTGTATCTGTTTGTCAGCAGAGTGTGTGTGTGTATATATATGTGTGTGGTGAGTGAGTGAGTGAGTGAGTGAGTGAGTGAGTGAGTGAGTGAGTGAGTGAGTGAGTGAGTGAGTGAGTGAGTGAGTGAGTGAGTGAGTGAGTGAGTGAGTGAGTGAGTGAGTGGGAGAGTGAGAATAAAGCATGAGCTAATACATTGCTCATTATCCTGTTATATTACGCTAATCTGGCTACTACTGAGCACTGTTTTGCCTGCTGACAGAGGGGCTCAACGTATGTAGGCTGGCATACTCCGGTAGCAGAAAAGGGCCGTGATTTCAGTTAATTAACCTCTCTTGGGAGAAAAAAATATGCTTAGCTACGTGTGGCAGGAAGTTGTTGGATTTCAGATAGGAGAGAGGGTAGCTTTGTGCAGTATGCTGAATGGTGAATGGGTAGATGATGCAACTTAGAAAGAAGGGTGCTAGGTACAAACCGCACAAATCTATCTCTGTGAAATAGAAGCCGAGTACTTTCTTCTATCAGTCAACATATTGCTTAAAGAAATTGGTGTTATGGATTAACATCCTCTACCTTATCATGGATGGACTGTTACCTATCCAATAGAACACAGAGGGTTTTCTTTAATGGAAGCTTCTCTAATGCAAACACAAGTGTGGTGTACTGCAGGGAAGCCGGCTTGGACAAATATTGTTTTCTATGTTTACTAATAACCTTCCACTGACCTTGAATAAAGGCTGTGTGTCCATGTACATAACTCAACAGTATACACGTTGGCTGCAACAGTAAAATAAATAACTGACACCCTTAACATAGAGCTCCAGTCAGTTTTAGAATGGGTAGCCAGCAATAGGCTGGTGCTAAATTTCTCAAAACCTAAAAGCATAATTTTTGGGACAAATCGCTCGCTAAACCCTAAACCTCATCTGGATCTATTATTGAATAATGTGGCTACTGAGCAAGTTGAGGAGACTAAACTGCTGGTTGTCGACCTAGACAGCAAGCTATCATGGTCAAAACATATAGACTCAATGGTTACTAAAATGGGAAGAGGTCTGTCAATGATAAGGTGTTTCTCTGCTTTCTTGATAGCTCAGTCAACCAGACAGGTCCTACAGGCCTTAGTTTTGTCACACCTGGACTACTGTCCAGTTGTGTGATCAGGTACAGCAAAGAAGGACATAGACAAATTGCAGTTGGTCCAAAACAGAGCAGCATGTATGTACACAGAGGGTGAATGTCAATAACATGCATGTCAATCACTCCTGTCTCAAAGTTGAGGAGAGACTGACTACATCACTATTGGTCTTTGTGTGAGGTGTTGATGTGTTGAAGGTACCGAACGGTCTGTTCAAGCAGTTGGCACACAGTACGGACACTCATCGGGATGAGAAAAGACATGCAACCAGATGTCTCTTCACAGTCCCCAGGTCCAGAACAGAGGCTGGGAAACACACAGTATTAAATAGAGCCATTACTAAATGGAACTCTCTGCCACTCCTGGTAGCTCAAGCTAGCAACAAAACCAGATTTAAAAAACACATAGTGGAACACCTTACAGCACGACTGTCACGCCCTGACCTTAGAGATCCTGTTTATGTCTCTATTTTGGTTTGGTCAGGGTGTGAGTTGGGGTGGGTATTCTATATTCTATTATTTGTATTTCTATGTTTTGGCCGGGTATGGTTCTCAATCAGGGACAGCTGTCTATCGTTGTCTCTGATTGAGAACCATACTTAGGGAGCCCTTTTCCACCTGTCTTTGTGGGAAGTTGACTTTGTTTATGGTGCATAGCCTTTAGCTTCACGGTTTGTTTTGTAGTGTTCATTGTTTTGTTCTGCGTCTTTTCAAAATAAAATAATATGTACGCTCATCACGCTGCACCTTGGTCCTCTTCTTTTAACGGCCGTGACAGAACCTCCCACCACAAATGGACCAAGCAGCGTGGTAAGTAGGAGCAGCGTGTTCAGGAGGACTGGACATGGGAGGACATCCTAAATGGCAAAGGATCCTGGACATGGGAGGAGATCCTGGCGGGAAAGGATCGCCTGCTGTGGGAGCAGCTGGAAGCAGAGAGGAAGTTGGAGGCAGCGAGAAAGAGGGCCCAGGTTTACACAGGGTCACGGCTGGCACTAAAGACCGGGAGACCACTCCCCCCCAAAAAAAACTTTTTGGGGGACATGGGGAGTGTGGCAGAGTCAGAATTCAGACCTGAGCCAACTCCCCGTGCTTACCGTGGCGAGCATGTGACTGGTCATGTGACTGTCTCGAGTGAGCATTCACAGGACGGTGTGCTCTGTGCCAGCGTCCCGAATTTGCCGGGTGGAAGTGGGCATCCAGCCAGAACGGGTTGTGCCAGCTCTGTGCTCGAGACCGCCAGTGCACCTCCACGGCCCTGTGTATCCAGTGCCTCTGCCAAGAACTAAGTCTCCTGTATGTCTCCCCAGCCTGGTGAGTCCTGTGCCTGCTCCCAGAGCCAGGCCTCCTGTGTGTCTCTCTACTCCAGTGATCCATGGCAAGAAGCCTCCAGTGATGATCCATGGCAAGAAGCCTCCAGTGATGATCCATGGTCCAAAGCCTCCAGTGATGATCCATGGCACGAAGCCTCCAGTGATGATCCATGGCAAGAAGCCTCCAGTGATGATCCATGGCAAGAAGCCTCCAGTGACGATTCATGGCACGAAGCCTCCAGTGGTGATCCATGGCAAGAATCCTCCAGTGATGATCCATGGCATGATTCCTCGAGTGGTGATCCATGGCACGAAGCCTCCAGTGAGGATTCATGGCACGAAGCCTCCAACGACGGCCTCCAGCCTCCAGTCCGGAGCCTCCAGAGACGGGGTCCACAGCGAGGGTGCCCAGTCCGGGGCCCGCAGCGAGGGTGCCCAGTCCGGGCATGCGACGAGGGTCCCCAGTCCAGGGTTGGCGACAATGGTCCCTGCACCAGAGGTGCCACCAAAGTGGGGTGAGCCAGTGGTGGAGCGGGGTCTGCGTCCCGCACCTGAGCCGCCACCGCGGATAGATGCCCACCCAGACCCTCCCCTATAGGTTTAGGTTTTGCGGCCGGAGTCCGCACCTTTGGAGGGGGGTACTGTCACGCCCTGACCTTAGAGATGCTGTTTATGTCTCTATTTTGGTTTGGTCAGGGTGTGAGTTGGGGTGGGTATTCTATATTCTATTATTTGTATTTTTGTTTTGGCCGGGTAGGGTTCTCAATCAGGGACAGCTGTCTATCTGTCTATCGTGACTTTGTTTATGGCGCATAACCTTTAGCTTCACGGTTTGTTTTGTAGTGTTTGTTGTTTTGTTCGGCGTCTTTTCGAAATAAAATAATATGTACGCTCAACACGCTGCACCTTGGTCCTCTTCTTTTAACGGCCGTGACAACGATGGAGACTATGAAGAGAGACAAAGAAATGTTTATGCATTATGTATTGTATGATGTATGTGATACGTGGATGGGGTACAACTGTGATATGTGGTTGTCTCGCCTGGCTACTTTAAGCTGAATGCACTAGCTGTGGGTCACTCTGAATGAGAACGTCTGCTGAATGGCTAAATTGTAATGTAAATGTAGTGCAAAAAATATAAGCGTAACATGCAACAATTTCTAAGATTTTACTGGGTTACAGTTCATATAAGGAAATCAGTCGATTTAAATAAATAAATTAGGCCCTAAGCTATGGATTTCACATGACTGAGCAGGGGTGCAGCCATGGTTGGGCAGGGAGGGCATGGGCCCACCCACTGGGGAGCCAGGCTCAGCCAATAAGAATGAGTTTTTCCCCACAAAAGGGCTTTATTACAGACATAAATACTCCTCAGGAATGTTAACAAATTTGCTCACAAAATTTGAGATAAATAAGCTTTGTGTGTGTAACCCAGACAGCTGATGAAACTGTGGGTTTGCACAACCAAAGAATTTCTGCACAAACCGTCTCAGGTAAGCTCATCCACGTACTCGTCGTCCTCACCAGGGTCTTGACCTGACTGCAGTTCGGCGTCATAACCGACTTCAGTGGGCAAATGCTCACCATCGATGGCCAATGGTATGCTGGAGAAGTGTGCTCTTCACAGATGAATCCCAGTTTCAACTGTACCGGGCAGAAGGCAGACAGCGTGTATGGCGTTGTGTGGGTGAGTGGTTTGCGATGTCAACATTGTGAACAGAGGGCCCCATGGTGGTGGTGGGGTTATGGTATGGGCAGGGATTAGCTATGTAAAACAAACACAATTGCATTTTATCGATGGCAATTTGAATGCCCAGAGATACCGTGACGAGATCGTGGGGCCCATTGTTGTGCCATTCATCCGCTGCCATCTCCTCATGTTTCAGCATAATAATTCATGGCCCCATGTTGCAAGGATCTGTACACAATTCCTGGAAGCTGAAAATGTCCCAGTTCTTCCATGGCCTGCATACTCACCAGACATGTCACCCATTGAGCATGTTAGGGAGGCTTTGGATCGACGTGTATGACAGCGTGTTCCAGTTCCCGCAAATATCCAGCAACTTCGCACAGCCATTTAAGAGGAGTGGGACAACATTCCACAGGTCACAATCAACAGCCTGATCAACTCTATGCGACGGGATGTTTCACGCTGCATGAGGTAAATAGTGATCACACCAGATACTGACTGGTTTTCTGATCCACACCCCTACCTTTTTTAAAGGTATCTGTGACCCACTCATCTGTATTTCCAGTCATTTGAAACCCATAGATTAGGGCCTAATGAATTGATTTCAGTTGACTGATTTCCTTATATGAACTGTAACTCAGTAAAATCTTTGAAATTGTTGCATGTTGCGTTTATATTTTTGTTCAGTGTCGATAGAAGAAAGTGCATTGGGTGTGGGATATCTATGCTATGGCATATTCACCTCAAATCCCTGCAGACTGAGACAACTGTAAAGCATGTGTGAAATAGTTACAAATCGAACTATACACAAACTCTATGATCAACTCCTTGTTAAGATCAGAGCATCTTATCAAAATAACTTATCAAGCAAACTACAAATTAGATTACGTATCAGACATAAAAAATGTATAGCCTTGAAGCCAGACCAAAGAAGTACTGTGTAAGTTAGTTCACTGAGCTCAGTTCTCTCTCTGCGGGGTGCTGGAATGAACTCGCTCACAATTCCCTCTGTTCAAACAGAGTAGACAAAGCCAGCCAAACAGGGGGAGACAGGAGCAGGTAAAGAGCGACAGAGAGAGAGAAAGAGTGGGAGAGAAGAAAAGAGAAAGTTCTGAGAGGGGGAGGATTATATTTTCATCCTCTTTTCAATATTTGTTCACTCAAAGCCCATAGATGTCATGCTATACTGTAGGCATGCACCTACCTGTTTGCATACACAAGGTATGTAAGGGGCAATCAATGATTGTACACCAACTGGTTTTGTCTAGATCATTCTGAAAATAATAATTGTTGATTGCAAGCATTGAGCTTTGCACAAGAAGAAGCATTACATTTTCACCTTCACCTCACCTACTACTGCAACATGGTGATGCACTGAAGCCATTTTGTCCCCAAATGAATCAGATTTCTCAACACATATCAGTTCTTGCATATATTGAGGAATTAGAATGTAATAGGATCTATATTAGTTCTCACATGGAGAGGTGAGATGCACTGCTCACATTATTCAAACCACCAACAGAAATATCATCCTGCTGTACTCTCTATACTTGTATTCCCACTCCCTCCTGTGAGAGAGCAATGTTCTGGGACTAAAATGCACATTTGGAATATTTTGGAAATATCTATAAGGCATTGTACATTTTATGTGGAGGTGCTCTAAATTCTACCAGACCAGTTAAAAAGTTCACCTGTTAAATGGGAGGGAAAACTCATCCAATCAGAACCCCATGCAGAGGTAACTTAGAGATAACAGCAGTCAATAGATAGCTCTGAGCATTATCAGTTAAAAAGAGGCTAATCGTTGTAACTCATTGTATTTTTCTATTGTCATTCCTTGTTACATTGCTCTTTTGTTAGACAAGAGATGATAAGACATTTTCGGTAGCAGTCGTTTGCTGATGAAAAGGCGGTATATAGATCAGCAGAAAGCTGAAGAGGAAATTGAAGCAATTTCAGTGCATCACTTTTAACAGAGACTCTTATGGGGAGAACAGTGATAGCTGATAGCTGACACAATGAGACTGTCTGTCCTCTGCTAAACACTATGTTCAGACAGAAATAAAGAGACAGATCAAGACAAGACACTGCATAACATCTGATCTGAGGAGCAATAACACTTAAAGGGAAACTTCTAAGACTTAAGCCAAAGGGCTGGTCACCATTCAAATACAATCTGTCCCCTCCAATCTGTTCCATAGCCAAACATTTGTCAAGGGCTTCAAGTGTGTGTGTTTGTGTGTGTATGTGCTTGTGCATGTGTGCTTGCATGCGTGTGTGTGTGTTTTTTTGCATGCGTGTATGCGTTGTTTACAGTATCTGGGATTCATGGTGTTTGTGCAGGCTTTGGTACGCAATTTCTCAGCTCCATGCATGATGTGCAGGGGCTGTGGAGAGTGGATGGGATGTACTGTAGCATGGGCTTCACTGGAGCTGCTGAGCAGTGTGTCTGGTGAGTGGTTGCCCTCTGCCGTGAATAATGCAATGAGTGGTGTGGGTGGCAGAGGAAGTAGGTATTGCCTGATGATAAACACAGCTTTCACTCAGTCAAATTGTACTCAGCAGCACAACAATATATAGGCTACATGCAAAGAAATAGAATAGATAAGTACCGGTACCTAAATAAAATTAGACGGCAAGCTCTATGGCATCCCTTACTTAGCCCAACAACAGTACCTTGTATTTACATTGAACAAAAATATTAACTCAACGTTTAAAGTGTTGGTCCATGATTCATGAGCTGAAATAAAAAATCCCAGATATGTTCCAAACCCACAAATTTCTCTCAAATATTGTGCACAAATTTGTTAACATCTCTGTTAGTGAGCATTTCTCCTGTCAAGATAATCCATACATGTGGCATATCAAGAAGCTGATTAAACAGCATGATCATTGCACAGGTGCACCTTGTGCTGGGGACATTAAAAGGACACTAAAATGTGCCGCTTTGTCAACACAACACAATGCCACATATGTCTCAAGTTTTGAGAGAGCATGCAATTGGAATGCTGACTGCAGGAATGTCCACCAGAGCTGTTGCCAGAGAATTGAATGTTCATTTTTCTACCAATGTTCTTTTAGAGAATTTGGCAGTACGTCCAACTGGCCTCACAACCGCAGACTACGTGTAACCTCGCCAGTCCAGGACCTTCACAGTCGGCTTCTTCACCTGCGGGATTGTCTGAGACCAGCCACCCGGACAGCTAATGAAACTGTGGGATTGGACAACCAAAGAATTTCTGTACAAAGTGTCAGAAACCTTCTCAGGGAAGCTCATCTGCGTGCTTGTCATCATCTTCAGAGTCTTGACCTGACTGCAGTCGGCGTAGTCACCGACTTCAGTTGACAAATGCTTACCTTTGATGGCCACTGGCACGCTGGAGAAGTGTGCTCTTCATGGATAAATTCCGGTTTCAGGCATAAACTAAGGGCAACGAACACAATTGCATTTTATAGCTGGCAATTTGAAAATATTTACAAATATTTGTTCTGCTAATACAGGAATATTAAAGAACCACTGCACTACTTTTGTGATTTAAAAAAAAATGTATTAATATTTTTGTAAATATATTTAATAAAAAAATATAGATATTCACATTTTTCAGGGGGTGCTCTTCCCGCGGCTTTGGAGCAGCATAAATTCACTGACTAGACACCTATTCCTATATCGTCTCACTGAATATAGGAATCGGTGGACAAGCAAGCAGAATGGACTGATGTCACACGCGCACGGTGAGGTGGTGGTGCCATGTCTTCCAAGCATCAAGACTTGCTTCCTGCCTTATCATCGCATTCAACCAGAGTAAAGTTGAACTTTATATAATAAGCTGCTTTTTAATTCGACAAAGTGGCAATTAGATCAAGCAAAGCGTGAGCTCTTCTACGTTTTGGAGCTGCCTGCGCTGAAATGGGCTCATTAGAGGACAAGTTAGTGCGCTATTAATAGGCTTAGTTAAATAGGTAATGGTTGCAATAGTTTCGTGGAAAATGAGCTGACATGAACATCTATGAGGCCTGACCAAGACATCACAGCAATAGGGACGTTGGATTCTATTTTTAGAAACCAATTTTGTTCATAAATGTGATGGGAACATTTCTGCTAGTGTGCTTCGCACCTGCTCTGGAGTAGCGTACACCGCTGGAGAATATGGAATGCCGTTTAATTGATTCCTTTTGCCCAAAGGTTGCAAAGTGAAGATTGGTTGCCTTATGCTCTCCTAGAAAGCAACATGTGAGAGAGAAGTAACTTTTGCACTCTGGATTACAGAACACGTTTATCTGCTAAAACGGGTTGCTATTCTTGTGGGACTTTATGTACTATTTTCATCTTTGAATTGTAAGAGCCATTTTGTAAAATGTCATGATGTGGAATTTTTTTTACTAACAGCAACAACGAACTCCGACTAAATCCTTAAATATATACAATTTCATCCTATTTTTATCCATATCGAGACACCATCTCTGTGGCTCTTATGGGAATGAAACACTCCTCCCGCTGTATGCTCCTCAGGAGAAAAATGGCGGAGTCCGAGAGCGCTGAGGTAGGTGTGCTAGTTACGATAAATTAATGTAGGCTACACTAAATATATGAGTGATGCATAGGCTAGTGCAATGAGCTGTCAGGTTTGATGATCATTTCGAGGATGCAAAACCCATCCAGAGTAGGCTGGTACCTCTGAGATGTATTTTCTAGTACTCATCGGGTCCACTCTTGTGCACCAAATGCCCTTCGGTGACAGTGGCATGCTCCACTCATGCCATATAATTTTAATCAAAGCATAAAATAGTGACTTCAAATTGTTATCTGAGCATAAATTGAGTCTTGTGACACCCTGTTTCATGGTAGCCTAGTTATGATAATGATAGCCTACTCGTGTGTCTGCCACCAACTATTTGTTTGTCTCTTATTCTGAGAAATGTCGCACTCCGTCACAGGTAAAGATTCAGAGCGATGTGATATAGGGCGCGAAGATTTGAGCTCGTGCGTCTTCCCTTGTCCTGTAGCTGTATTGCTGGACCATGCGCCGAATTGTCGACTAAAAACGAGTGTTATAACCAACATATGTTTTTAGTTTGTAGTTAGATTTTTAGGCGCGTGTTTAAACAGATTTGAGCAGGAATCTGACTGGCCAAAATCCCGTTCAGACGAGTGAGAGGTCCCTTAGTTTAATCAGTAATGTGTGTTTATCACCAGTACCTAGCTGTGTGTTTGGAAAATGCATATATTTCTATTAAATGTTGGATAGGATATTGGGAAGTCCATAACTCATATTTGTATGCATAGCATAAAATAATATGCTCAGCATAATATGACAGCCTAGAAATCAGTTTCACTTTAGAAGTATGAGCAGGGTCTGTAAAAAACGTTAAAGTACTACTTAAGTCGTTTTTTGTGGTATTTGTACTTAACTATTTATATTTTTGACTACTTTTACTTCACTACATTCCTAAATAAAATGTGCTTTTTACTCCATACATTTTCCCTGACAGCCAGAAGTACTCCTTACATTTTTAATGCTTAGCAGGACAGGAAAATGGTCAAATTCACTCACTAATCAAGAGAACATCCCTGGTCATCCCGGATTACTGCCTGTGATCTGACGGACTCACAAAATGCAAAATGCTTCGTTTGTAAATTATGTTGGAGTGTGCCCCTAGCTATCTCTGAATTAAAAAGATTAGCTTAATATAAGGAACTTTAGAGCATTTATACTTTTACTTTTGATACTTAAATATATTTTATCCATTACATTTACTTTTTTCAAACCAAATACTTTTAGACTTTTACTCGAGTAGTATTTTACTGGGTGACTTTTACTTGAGTCATTTTCTACTAAGGAATCTTTACTTTTACTCAAGTATGACAATTAGGTACTTTTCCACTACTGGGGCAGGGTTTAGGGATATTTAGGGATATCAAGAGTTAACAAAGGGTTGAACATTTTCTGGACATTTTCCATGGAAGTTAAGCCCGGGAATTTAGGGAATTTTGCTTAAAATCATCAAAAAAGTTAGCTTATAATAGTGAACCTTTTTTTGTGGGATACACATAAGACAATTCTAGGTCTTGTGGCATATTTTGGTTAACCTATCCCCAATTCAATGGAATTGCAACCCTCTGCTGCACAGTGCATTCTTCCATCACATGTGCAGTGCACTCTTCCATCACATGTACAGCTGATTCTCAAGATCTTGCACACTAATGAGATGCTATTGAGCCCACACTACTACACTGTCTGAGCCAAGGACTACATGCTTTCTGGTAAGTCTTGATTACAATACTGGATGGGGTGAATATGTTTTATGTGACATGCATGATTTTTTTGTTAACTAGTAAGTAGTAGCCTACAGCAAAGTGTGTTTAAATAATTTCTAACTTGTTAGGAAGTTCTGCTAGTTAGTTTTTTGCTACCATGTGGGTTTTAGCTTGCTTGAGCCTGCTAACTGAGGAGTGTTAATTCACCTGTTTCCATACATGTTTCATTTTAAAACATGTATTTTACAAAGGAGTTGTTTAATCTGACTGCTTAACTATTTATCTGTACATGGAATTGTATTTATTTTTTTACTCATTTTTTTCTAATCTTTATAGGAAAATGCCATGGGCACGACCTGATGTGTGGAGACATTTCACTGCAACTAATGTAGATGGAAAAGCATTGTACATTTGCAAATACTGTGCCAAATCATTTGTGAAGAATGCAACAAAGATGCAGAATCATTTGGCCAAGTGCATGAAGTTCCCTCAGCGCTCACAACAAGCAACCTCTTGACAAAAGTCCCTCTACTTCTACTCGAGGTGAAAATGATGAATCAGACACCTTATTGATAGCAACAGCTCATGGTCCTCCTGGAATCAGAAGTTTTTTTTGACTCAATCGTGGAACGTAGTCAGAGAAATGCTGATGAATGTCTTGCTCAAGCTGTGTATGCTGGTTCACCTCTGATGCTCACAGGCAATGTGTATTGGAAGATATTTCTGAATGTTCTTCGCCTAGCATACACCCCTCCAACCAGACATGCTTTATCTACTAATTTGCTGGATGCGGAGTTCAGCAGAGTTCAAGTGAAGGTCAAGCAAATCATAGAGAAAGCAGACTGTATTGCAATCATCTCTGATGTGTGGTCGAATGTTCATGGCCAAGGAATAATTAACTACATAATCTCCACCCCTCAACCAGTATTCTACAAGAGCACAGACACAAGGGACAACAGACACGCTGGTCTCTACATTGCAGATGAGCTGAAGGAAGTCATCAATGACCTTGGACCACAGAAGGTATTTGCACTGGTGACAGACAATGTTGCGAACATGAAGGATGCTTGGTCTACCCTCACATCACACCCATATGACTGTGCTGCTCATGCATTGAATCTGCTCCTCAAGGACATCATGGCACTGAAAACAATGGATACACTCTACGAGAGCCAAGGAATGGTTAGGTATGTGAAGGGTCATCAAGTTACAGCAGCAATCTACCTCACCAAGCAAAGTGAGAAGAATAAGAGCACCCCATTGAAGCTGTCCAACACCCGTTGGGGTGGTGTTATCATGTTTGACTGTCTCCTGGAGGGGAATGAGTCTCTCCAAGAAATGACCGTATCACAGTCTGCCGATATGGACTGCCCCATCAAGAGGATCCCCCTGGATGATGTATTTGGGGAAAGAGTGGAAAGCAGTCTGAAACTCCTGAAACCTATAGCAGTAGCCATTGCACGGATTGAGGGAGACAATGCCATCCTGTCTGATGTTCAGACTCTGTTTGCAGATGTAAGAGAAGAAATCTGTTCTGCCCTGCCCACTTCACTGTTGCTCCAAGCAGAGGAAACTGCAGTTCTGAAATACATAAAAAAGCCTGAAGACTTCTGCCTGAAGCCCATTCATGCCGCAGCGTACATGGTGGACCCAAAGTATAATGGCAAGAGCATCCTGTGTGGTGCAGAGATCAACAAGGCCTGTGGTGTCATCACTACTGTGTCTCGCCACCTTGGCCTGGATGAGGGCAAGGTTCTTGGCAGTCTGGCGAAGTACACTTCCAAGCAACATATCTCATCAGCCACCTGGTGGAAGGAACTTTGTGGATCTGAGGCTCTTTCCCCTGTTGCCTCCATCCTCCAAATCCCACCAACATCAGCTGCCTCAGAGCGCAACTGGTCCTTGTTTGGGGACACACACATCAAGGCACGCAACAGGCTGACCAATACAAGGGTTGAAAAATTGGTGGCCATCCGAGCAAATTTGAGGCTTTTTGAGCCTGACAACAAGCCATCCTCAATAAGGTTGGAAAGTGACAGTGAAGAATAGGCCTCAGAGTCTGATGTTCAAGAGGTGGACATTGAGGAGGTCCAGGGAGATGACATGGGAGCCTGAGAGGAAGACAACGAAAGCTTTAGTTTCTAGACTATGATTTTACTGATGTATGTAGAAAATGTTTTTGGGAGATGTGATGGATCATTGGGGATCATTCAATATTCTTTCTTTTGTTCAGTGAAATCATCCCATGTGAAGACTAATTTAAATCAAGTTCAGTTCGTAAGTAACATTTTATTTTTTTATTTCTCCTGGAAGGATTTAATCATTTGCAATTGTCTACTTATGATAAGGTCAAAGGTTTATGTTTCTGTCTCCATATAATATGGTAAATATATCCAATGCAAAAAACATCTACATTTAAATGGTATTAATCTTAATTTGCATATATTTTCGTTAATTCCCATATGTTCCCGTTAATTCCCATACATTCCTGTTGATTTCCACAGAAAGTTTCCCCAAAATATTCAACCGTAGGGATGTCCCAAGAATCCCAGATAGCATTGGGTGCTGCTGCTTCCAATTATTCAAAAACTAATTCTCTCTACTGACATGTTGGCACATACACTTACATATAAGAGGCAGACTGGCACTCTGTTTTTCAAAAGGTCTTCTGTAAATTATTCATCCACAAAGTTCTTTCAGACGCAGATAATAATGTCATTACTAAGGTAGAGTGTAGTAAGCGGACTAAGACCATTATCTGAGGGCAATGGAGCCCTCCCCTGAAGTAATGGAATGAGTCTAGTTGGATGTGAAGTGTTTGAGTGCCGTGGTGGCAGGAGCCCAGATCCACAGTGGTTTTCTTGACTTCTGAAAGTGATAGACTCCCCTGACCAGGGCCAGAATACAGAACGGGCACACAGGGCACGCGACCCGGGACCGATGACCCCACAGATAGCATGTGATAGCAAAATGTGTACAATTGCAGTAAATGGGCTTTAACACTTTAAAATGATCTATGCTTCATGGCAAAATAGGAGGAAATTATCTTTAAAACTGTAACATTTTCCCTCAGCCTCATGGCAAAATGTAAACAATAGCATGAGATAAAACAGCACATTTTTCTCTCTTACCCATGGCAGAAAGTGTAGAATTGCAGGAATTTAGCTTTAAAACTGCAATATTTGCTCTCAGTCTCATGACAGAATGTAAAGAATAGCATTATAAAACTGCAAATTCTTCCCACATAATGTGTTAGAGGCTAGTGTCCCGGGGCCCCAAATGCGGTAGACTAGCCCTGAGAGCAATGATGCCTTCATGCACGAATTGCTCTTAGGGAACCATGGTCAATATCAGTCATTAATTTATGGGGAGTTTGTCATGTCTATTCTGATGAAGAGCAGCATAATCTGCCATGCACCTATTTCTGTTTCAGCTTGTTTTTCATTTGTACTGTACAGAATTCTGATTTATTTGTCTACTGTGGTTGTTCTCCAGACACCAAGGACTGAAGAGGTCACTTGAGGGTTAAGGGGCTGTGGTTTACACTAGCCAAAATAATGCTCCTCCCAAATAACAAGACAACATGTTGAAGTCCAAATCTGACTGGTCAGTGAACAGAGGTTGACGGGGACACATCCTGTACAGTGTCTTAACCTTAAAAAACATCAGATTGCACGTTCCCCTTTGTTACGGATACAGTTATCCTGTGTGTGTGTGTGTATCCTGTGTGTGTGTTTCTTTTCTCTCCTTCTCCCCTCACAGGTGAAAACCATCACTCCCCAATTAGTCAACAATCAATCATCAATCAGAAGACACACCTCCTACTACTTCCTACCCTATCACAGTTCCTTCCCCATGGTTTAAAAACCCCATCATTTGTTTGTTCCCAAGCAATCTCTAGCTCAATCTCTCGCTCAATCTCTCTGTAAATGCCATGTCTGTAGGTCTCTGTGTTTCACTCTCGCTTTGTGTCTTAACCTCTCTTTTGTTTAAAGCACCTCCATAGCACTTTGTCATCACCTGTGAGTATTGTTTTTGGCTATGGTGTTTGTTTGTTGCTGGTGGGAAAAGGGGAAACCAAGACAAGTCGCCCATGGGCATACACTACCCGTAGGTGAACTTTGTTAAATACACTAGTTAGAACTGGGCGGACCACCCACTGTATTTTTGGTTAGTTAGTTAGCTGTTGTTAAAGTAGGCTAGTCTAGCTTAGGGGTGTTTTGGATGCTTATTGTTTCTTTCCTTGGGTCCAGCTCAGCCCCTTTTCCTGCTCCCCCCATTACCGTGTGTTTATAAATAAACCTAGAGTTTGACGGTAGATTTCTGTTGTCGTGGTTATTTCGTGCACACTTTTACTTTGTCACAATAATAATTTGCATGAGTTATGTTACGGGTCTCATTACCATCCCCCCCTAGACTGTCGGGCCAAAAGGGATTCGTAACACCCTTTCACACAAAGGACCCATCATTCCGCTCTTGCATTCTGAGTGTCTGTGCTTAGTGGAATTACCTTTTTCTCTGTCATTCTATACACCCTGGAACATTCTCTTCAGGCATCTGATGTTGAGCACAGCAACTTAACAGATTTAGGGAAGGATCTCAGCATTTATTTAATTAATGTCTCCAATTAACATTCATTCAGAGAGTCTGAGGTCCATTGCAGCACAATACAACTCACTGAACTTTAGCAGATAGAAAGTAGTGGAGTTTTATTCTGTTTTTGTGGATGTTCCTGAGTAAAATATTCCCTGCTGTTTTGGGATGCGCTGTCATATTTCACATGAAGTGAATTGCACTCATTGTGTGTCATTTCCCGATGGAACATCAGTAAATAGATAATACCAGTGGATCTCAGCTTGGCAATTCACTGGCAGCGGCTAAAGGCTGCTGTTTTCTTTACATGCTTGACATGGCAATTGTACTATTTTCTGCTTGAGAGTAAAAGTTGAGGAATAAAAAATTGTGGTGAAAAAAGATTACTGCAGTACCCATATAGATGACCGCTCAGTCCCCTGCTGCTAGACCATCCCCATTACGAAAGAAAACAAGGACAAAGATAAAGCTGCACAGTCAGATTGGCTGCTGAAAGCACAAGATAGAAAAGAAGCACTTATTGTTTTTAACAAGACCAGATCAATATCACTGACATCCATGAGAGTGAAGTCTAAATCTTAAGATGTATGTGCACCGAGGAATAGAACAAATGGATTGAGTTGAATGCTCACATTAGATTTTTTCCTCCTCTGTCCTCTGATAATATGTCCAGAAGGGATCATTTTGGATCATTTTCTCCTGCTGAGCTATGGGCTGATCAGACAGGCTTTTCTCTGCTCTCCCAGCATTCATTGCAGGTGACTATCAGAGTTTTACAGGCACACCTGTGTAGAATGATGTATCTTCTGCTTTCCTCAGACAGACAGATATACAGACAGAAATTTATCATTTACATTTGAGTCATTTAGCAGACGCTCTCACCCAGAGTGACTTACAGTAAGTAGTGAGAGCATACATTTCCGTACTTTTTCGTACAAACCTCTGGTCAATACTGTTATCGTTGTCTAGGAGAATAGGCTCTGTGAACTCACCTCTGGGGCACCATGGGAAAGCTAATGGCAGCTGAGAGATGAAAATAGCAAATAATATAAATGTCTGCATGATTTAAGCTTCCCGCAGATTGTGAGGTGAATGCAAACAGTGTTATGTTCTCCAGAGTCACTGCATTGGGTTTTTGAGTTTTATCATCATTCAAGTATGCCCTTCACCCACTGTTTCTCTATGGAAGACTTGACTTATCTGCCCCCGCCCCATGAAGACGTTATTGTGTATTACTATTCTTTCCAATCCTTAGCAGCAGCCACAGCCAATCCGCATCATCCAGTCTCAGCGAGTGCAGCCAACCTCGCTGCCCAAGCCTGTGCCCTCCATCCACCATGTCCCACAGCCGCCCCACGCTGCCTCCCTGCCCAGCTGCCCTGGCCGGGGAAAGATGGCCAAGTTCCTCAACCCCGAGGAGATGACCTCCAGGGACTACTACTTTGACTCCTACGCCCACTTTGGCATCCATGAGGTAGGGCTGCCCTGTGGCTGTATGTAATGTATCAAGCATCTCAAAGTGGTAGTGCTGATCTATGATCAGCAAAAGATTAGACGGGGTTGCTTGAGTTTAGATGAGCCTTCCTACTCTATATTATGATTATGATGATTATTATTCCTACTTTGCGATACCATGTAAATACAGGCCCACTTCTTACCTACTGTGTCTTTACATGACTATGTAAAGTTTGTGTCACAATAGACTGGCCCACTTTAGAACATATCACAGTAGTGCATCTCATCCCCAGAGATGTACTGTGTTTCAGGGAGGAAGATGTCAGAAGGGTGCAGAGCATCTTTCAAGTTAGACCTGTGAGATGAGGTTTATTCTGTGCCATTTTTAGAATGTAAGTCAAATGTGTTTTAATCATTTCTGCTCTGTAAATGTTTCTGTCAGAGAGAGAATGGCTGAAATGACTTAAGAGGGATATGCAGTAACGCATTGTTTTTCACTGTGTACCAGTGTGTCTGAAATGGAAGGGTAGGATTACTGCAGATGAATATCTACATAGCCTGTGCAATTATGATTTTTATCCATACTACACGAATCTAGATTTGGACATCTCCCACCCTGACATCAATCATTTTTCACTGAGCAGGAGATGCTGAAGGACGAAGTGAGGACGCTGACCTACAGAAACTCCATGTACCACAACAAGCACGCTTTTAAAGACAAGATCGTCCTTGATGTGGGCAGTGGGACTGGTATCCTGTCCATGTTTGCAGCCAAGGCGGGAGCCAAGCACGTGTATGGGGTAAGAAAAGCTTTCTCCCTCCATGCACACTGTCCGGTCCATTGCGACCAACAGCATCAGGAAATGCTGTGAAACCTAGCCTGACAATCTGCTCGCTCTCCCCAGACTGTCTTTGTGTGTGTGTGAATTTGGACAAATGTTCTGCCAATACCGAGGCTGTGCAACACTAACTTCTCACTGCCTGCAAGTTGCAACTATATCGTTCCATCCGTCATTCTATTTTCTTGTTCTATTGGTTTTGATTTCCCATCTATATTCTACTGCAACCTATATGCAGTTTCCCGTCTTTGGTTTTATTATGCTCTCACTGTGAGCTCTGGGGCCATGCCGTTATCAGATCCATCACTTAGACTCCACCAGAGAGACAAACCCCAGAGAACAGATCTGGGCTCGAGGCCAACTGTGAACTCTTCCATACAGAACATCATCCTGTCAGAGAGATGGTCTTTCACAGAGAAAAGGAACATCTAATGTTATTATAAAAAACAGATCAAAGACCTTTCATACAGAACATCAAACCTGACATCCCAGTATCAAAATGGAGGATCATATCTAAGCAGTGGTAGACTCTAAATCACACAATTGGAGTAAAATCCTGTATCACCATTGCTGAACTGATAAGCCACAGTCTAGGAGTTTAATTAACAGGAAAATCACACCCAACTATAGCAGTGATGACGTCTCTGCTACTGTAAGTCCTTCACACTAAATAGTTTAACAGTCCTTATGCAGATGTTTTCCTGCCTTAAAGGCTACCTAGTAGAAGTTATTCCTAAGAGGTAGCTGTGTGACTATGGGAGACTATCTCCAGGTAGGAGGAGCTGTGTGACTGCCTGTGGGTGATAGGTAGTGATGCCTCCTGGCCCCAATGAGAGCTGAGAGATGTGAGGGGCATATAGATCTCTGTGGGAGAGAGTGCCCATTCAGGAATTGCACTAAAAGTAGATATATGTCCCCGTCTTGGGCAAGTGGAGAATTCAGTGCACACACACACACGCACACAGGCTACACAAATCAATGGCATACTCTCCTCCACATGCCGTTATACAGCAGGTCAGGCCTTGGGGAACAGATGTGGTGGCAGGCTGGCAGATGACCATCGGCACTGGGGTGTAGAGGGCCAGGCATTCCCCAGGTGACAGACCCAGGACAGCGAGGCACAGAGCGGGCAGGCCTCAGCTGGGTCCCTCTACCCTGGCTTTACGAAGGGCCCAAGCATTAGCCAGCTCCACCCTGTTGCCCTGTCCTCTCTGTTTTCCAGAGTTCATTACAGATTGAGATCACATGGGTGGTGTAGAGCATGAGTCCCCTTGTACACCTCAGACATACACATCCATAGTAGGCTGTGGAGCATACATGGAGTAAAAATCGATACCTTCAGAATCCTGACACTTTTAAAGTTCAATATTGATCAGTATGACTGTGTCCCGGGGCCTGCTTTATTAATGTGAAGGCTTTCAATGGAAGTCTCCACAGTTGATGGATGAGTGCTTTCATTGTAGAAGAACGTGAGCTGTTGGGCTCTCCTGGTGGGGTTCCAGACTATGGGCCTCAGCCCCCTACAGTGTGGCCATGGTGAAAGCCAGACAGGGAGAGTACCACTGACAGGGGGAGAGATGCTTTTTTATACAGGCAGAGAGCAAAGTGTGAAAATATGACATTTTATTGAGATGCCTAACTCGCTGTGCTTTGTGTCTGTGTGAAAGGGAGAGAGAGAGACAATAGCGAGATAGAGAAGGCGAGAGGTTCTTCAGGTCCTGCTGAACTTGGGTTCCCGAGTGGCGCAGCAGTCTAAGGCACTGCATCTCAGTGCTAGATGTGTCACTACAGACACCCTGGTTCGAATTCAGGCTGTATCACAACCGGCTGTGATTGGGAGTCCTATAGGGCAGTGCACAATTGGCCCAGTGTCGTCCAGGTTTGGCCGGTGTAGGCCATCATTGTAAATAAGAATTTGTTCTTAACTGACTTGCCTGGTTAAATAAAATTGTACATTACCTGAAGAACACAGCTCTGACAGCTGAGCACCGGAAAGGACAGATATATTATTATATTATATTATTTGTTTCTACAACTCTACTGAAGAAGACTTCAAATCAAATTTGATTTGTCATGCTTTGTAAACAACAGGTGTAGACTACCAGTGAAATGCTTGCTTATGGATCCTTTTCCAACAATGCAGAGTTAAAGGTAAAGATACAAAACTAAATTGTAATAGTGACACAAGGAATAACGAATACAGTGAATAACGAATAATAATGAGTAAAAATAACATGGCTATATACAGGAAGTACTTGTAATGTCGATGTGCAACGGTACTAGGTAATTGAGATAATGATGTATACTCAACAAAACTAAACGCAACATGCAACAATTTCAAAGATTTTACTGAGTTACAGTTCATTTGTAAGGAAATTAATTAGGCCCTAATCTATGGATTTCACATGACTGGGAATACAGATATGCATCTGTTGGTCACATACAGTGCGTTCTTGTCCTAGTCCTCCTCAATGGCTGTGCGAAGTTGCTGGATATTGGCTGGAACACGTTGCCACACATTGATCCAGAGCATCCCAAACATGATCAACGGGTGACATGTCTGGAGAGTATGCACCGGGACATTTTCAGCTTCCAGGAATTGTGTACCAATCCTTGTGACATGGGGCCGTCCATTATCATGCTGAAACATGAGGTGATGGCGGCAGATGAATGGCACGACAAGCCTCCAGGATCTTGTCACGGTATCTCTGTGCGTTCAAATTGCCATTGATTAATATGCAATTGTGTTCGTTGTCCGTAGCTTATGCCTGTCCATTCCATAACCCCACCGCCACCATGTGGCACTCTGCTTACATCAGCAAACCACTCAACAACATGCCAACAGGCGGGTTATGGTAGAGAAATGAACATTACATTTTCTGACACTAGCTCTGGTGGTTATTTCTGCAGTCAGCATGCCAATTGCACGCTCCCTCAACTTGAAACATCTGTTGCATTGTGTTGTGTGACAAAACTGTATAATTTAGTGGCCTTTTGTCCTCAGCACAAGGTGCACCTGTGTAATGATCATGCTGTTTAATCAGCTTCTTGACATACCACACCTGTCAGGTGGATGGATTATCTTGGCAAAGGAGAAATGCTCACTAACAGGGATGTAAACAAATTTGTGCACAAAATGTGAGAGAAATAAGCTTTTTGTGCTGATGGAACATTTCTGGGATCTTTTATTTCAGCTCATGAAACATGGGACCAACACTTTACATGTTGTTCAGTGTACATATAGGTAGGGGTAAAGTGACTAGGCAACAGGATAGATAATAGATAGTAGCAGCAACGTGTCAAAGGGTTAGTGTGTGTAACTGAGTCAGGTTTGTAGGCCTCCTTGCTCGCACACGCTTTTTCAGTTCTGCCCACAACATTTCTATAGGATTGAGGTCAGGGCTTTGTGATGGCCACTCCAGTACCTTGACTTTGTTGTCCTTAAGCCATTTTGCCACAACTTTGGAAGTATGCTTGGGGTCATTGACCATTTGGAAGACCCATTTGTGACCAAGCTTTAACTTCTGACTGATGTCATGAGATGTTGCTTGTATATATCCACATAATTTTCCTGCCTCATAACGCCATCTATTTTGTGAAGTGCACCAGTCCCTTCTGCAGCAAAACACTCCACAACATGATTTTTCCACCCCTGTGCTTCTCGGTTGAAATGGTGTTCTTTGGCTTGCAAGCCTCCCCCTTTTTCCTCCAAACATAACGCTGGTCATTATGGCCAAACAGTTATATTTTTGTTTCATCAGACCAGAGGACGTTTCTCCAAAAAGTACGATCTTTGTCCCCATGTGCAGTTGCAAACCGTAGTCTGGCTTTTTTATGGCGGTTTTGGAGCAGTGGCTTCTCCCTTGCTGAGCGGCCTTTCAGGTTATGTCGATATAGGACTCGTTTTGCTGTGGATATAGATCCTTTTGTACCTGTTTCCTCTTGTACCTGTTTCCTCTAGTATCTTCACAAGGTCTTTTGCTGCTGTTCTGGGATTGATTTGCACTTTTCGCACCAGTACGTACGTTCATCTCTAGGAGACAGAATGCGTCTCCTTCCTGAGTGGTATGATGGCTGCGTGGTCCCATGGTGTTTACACTTGCGTACTATTGTTTGTACAGATGAACGTGGTACCTTCAGGCGTTTGGAAATCGCTCCCAAGGATGAGCCAGACTTGTGGAGGTCTACCATTTTTTTTCTGAGGTGTTGGCTGATTTCTTTTGATTTTCCCATGATGTCAAGCAAAGAGGCACTGAGTTTGAAGGTAGGCCTTGTGATACAGTGAATTATAAGTGAAATAATCTGTCTGTAAACAATTGTGTCATGCACAAAGTAGATGTCCTAACCAACTTGCCAAAACTATAGTTTGTTAACAAAAAATGTGTGGAGTGGTTGAAAAACAAGTTTTAACTTGTTGCGACGAGCAATCCCGTATCCGGGAGCGTAATTATAGCCTCAAGCTCATTACCATAACGCAACGTTAACAATTCATGAAAATCGCAAATGAAATGAAATAAATACATTGGCTCACAAGCTTAGCCTTTTGTTAACAACACTGTCATCTCAGATTTTCAAAAAATGCCTTTCAACCATAGCTACACAAGCATTTGTGTAAGAGTATTGATAGCTAGCATAGCATTAAGCCTAGCATTCAGCAGGCAACATTTTCACAAAAACAAGAAAAGCATTCAAATAAAATCATTTACCTTTGAAGAACTTCAGATGTTTTCAATTAGGAGACTCTCAGTTAGATAGCAAATGTTCAGTTTTTCCAAAACGATTATTTGTGTAGGAGAAATCGCTCCGTTTTGTTCATCACGTTTGGCTAAGAAAACCCCCCGAAAATTCAGTCATCAAAACGCAGAACTTTTTTCCAAATTAACTCCATAATATCGACAGAAACATGGTAAACGTTGTTTAGAATCAATCCTCAAGGTGTTTTTCACATATCTATTCGATGATATATCATTTGTGGAAGTTTGGTTTTTCCTCTTGAATCACATGGAAAAATACATGCAGCTGGAGATTACGCACCAATTTCGACGGAGGACACCAGGCGGACACCTGGTAAATGTAGTCTCTTATGGTCAATCTTCTAATGATATGCCTACAAATACGTCACAATGCTGCAGACACCTTGGGGAAACAACAGAAAGTGTAGGCTCGTTCCTGGCGCATTCACATCCATATAAGGAGACATTGGAACACAGCGCCTCAAAAATCTGGCTCACTTCCTGTTTGAAGTTTCATCTTGGTTTCACCTGTAGCATTAGTTCTGTGGCACTCACAGACGATATCTTTGCAGTTTTGGAAACATCAGTGTTTTCTTTCCAAAGCTTATCTTGTTTAAAATGGGGAATGTTTTTCATCCAAAAATTAAATACTGCCCCCAGAATTTCAAGAGGTTAATGACTCCAACCTATGTGTTCTTCCGACTTCAACTGTACATCTCGCTGTTTTTGCTATCTATCATCAAGACCGGACTGCAGACTGTGGTAAGACTAAGGGAGGAGGGGTGTGTCTATTTAACAACAGCTGGTGTGCGATCAATAATATGAAGGAACTCTTAAGTTTTTGCTGACCTTTGTTAGAATACCCCGTTATACATTTACATTTAAGTCATTTAGCAGACGCTCTTATCCAGAGCGACTTACAAATTGGTGCTTTCACCTTATGACATATAAGCTGAAGACCATATCTTTTACCAAGGGACTTTTCATCTATAGTTTTCGTAGCTGTCTATTTACCATCACAAACAGTTTCTTCAAGTCCTGGACTTCCAGTGCCAACTACTTTCTCAGAACTCATCTGTTGGACGGCGTTAGAGAGCAGCATATTCCACCATTGTTGTTTTGATTTGTCATCCACACATCCGATGCACAATAGTGCCATTCTTAAGTATTTTTCAGTTAATTAGTTTTCCTTGGTGATCAGTGATATCGGTGTCAAAATGTTTGAAGTGATGTTTGTTTTGTTTTTTCCCCAGATTGAATGTTCCAGTATATCGGAATACTCTGAGAAAATCATCAAGTCTAACCACCTGGACAGTGGTAAGAGCTGAAGCTGATATTTAATAGGGGATTAACCACATATTCATGCAAAATGTTTACTCAGCCAACAGCCAAGTTGCGATTTAAGCTCTAACAAAATAATAGCATAGACAAAAAGTAGCATCAGCAAAATCAATCTTTCCAAAGCCCTGCCTGTTAAATATGGATGGAGTAATTGTGTGGACCAGCTCATTTGCAACTTCCAGTGTGTTTAGGGAAGCTTTTGGAAAGCCAATGACAGAGTGGTAACTGGTACCAAGCCTGGGAGTGTTCATTTTCATGCTGACAAAGACTTCTGTTCTCTGAGAAACTATATTCAATAACTCCAGGTAGGAGAAGAAACGTGATTGTCGCCAACTCATCTCAGCCGGAGAGAGATTCCACTTATTTTCTTTAGCCTCCAGGTGAGCTGATTTATATTGAGAACATTATGGACTGGCTGTGTGGCTCTGTATAGGGATAGCCACCACTTAGAAAACATACAGTGCATTCGGAAAGTATTCAGACCCCTTGCATTTTCCACATTTTATTATGTTACAGCCTTATTCTAAAATGGATTAAATTAAAGATTGTCCTCGTCAGTCTACACACAACACCCCATAATGACAAAGCTAAAACAGTTATTTTTTATAAAAATAACAGAAACCTTATTTACAAAAGTATTCAGACCTTTTGCTATGAGACTCGAAATTGAGCTCCGTTGCATCCTGTTTCCATTGATCATCCTTGAGATGTTTCTACAACTTGATTGGAGCACCTGTGGTAAATTCAATTGATTGAACATGATTTGGAAAGGTACACACCCGTCTATATAAGGTCCCACAGTTGATGGTGCATGTCAGAGCAAAAACCAAGCCTTGAGGTTGAAGGAATTGTCCGTAGAGCTCTGAGACAGGATTTTGTTGAGGCACATATCTGGGGAAGGGTACAAAAAATGTATGCAACAAGAACACAGTGGCCTCCATCATTCTTAAATGGAAGAAGTTTGGAACCACCAAGCCTCTTCCTAAAGCTGGCCGCCTGGCCAAACTGAGGAATTGGGGGAGAAGGGCCTTGGTCAGGGAGGTGAACACTCTTACAGAGCTCCAGAGTTCCTATGTGGAGATGGGAGAACCTTCCAGAAGGACAACCATCTCTGCAGCACTCGACCACTCAGGCCTTTATTGTTGAGTGGCTAGATGGAAGCCACTCCTCAGTAAAGGCACAGCACACTTGGGATTTGCCAAAAGGAACCTAAAGGACTCTCAGACCATGAGAAACAAGATTCTCTGGTCTGATGAAACCAAGATTGAACTCTTTGGCCTGAATGCCAAGTGAGATGTCTGGAGGAAACCTGGCATCATCCCTACGGTGAAGCATGGTGGTGGCAGCATCATGGTGTCGGGATGTTTTTCAGCGGCAGGGACTAGTCAGGATTGAGGGAACCGTGACGTGAACGGAGCAATGAAAACCTGTCAGGACCTCAGACTGGGGCAAAGAATCACCTTCCAACAGGACAACAACTCTAAGCAAACAGCCACAAGAACGCGGCGGCAGGGTAGCCTAGTGGTTGGAGCGTTGGACTAGTAACCGGAAGGTTGCAAGTTCAAATCCACGAGCTGACAAGGTAAAAAAAAACCTGTTGTTCTGCCCCTGAACAGGCAGTTAACCCACTGTTCCTAGGCCGTCATTGAAAATAAGAATTTGTTCTTAACTGACTTGCCTAGTTAAATAAAGGTAAAATAAAAGAACGCAGGAGTGGCTTCGGGACGGTCTCTGAATGTCCTTGAATGGCCCAGCAAGAGCCTGGACTTGAACCTGATCAAACATCTCTGGAGAGACCTGTAAATAGCTGTGCAGCGACGCTCCCCATCCAACCTGACAGAGGTTGAGAGGATCTGCAAAGAAGAATGGGAGAAACTCCCAAATACAGGTCTGCCAAGCTTGTAGCGTCATACCCAAGAAGACTCAAAGCTGTAATCGCTGCCAAAGATGCTTCAACAAGGTACGTTGAGTTAAGGGTCTGATTACTTATGTAAATGCCATATTTCAGTTTTTTATATTCATATATTAAAAACCTATTTTATAATTATAAAAACCTGTTTCTGCTTTGCCATTATGGGCTATAGTTTGAAACCTCCCCCGATTTAATCCATATTAGAATAAGGCTGTAACGTAACAAAATGTGAGGGGTCTGAATATTTTCCTAATGCACGGTATGTGTAGACAAAGCGCATACTGACTGGAAAAGGACTTTAAATTTGTTCAACTTTAATCTCAAGAAGAGATATGTTTTTGTGGCTACAACAGTACTTTGAGCCCACTATTCAGTCATCATTAAAGCGTAAATCTGATTTGATCTGAATGTCAGAAAGAACATGTTGTGTAAAGTGAATAGAAATGTCGGCTGTGTGCTGTAGCCAAGGTCACCTAATTTTCCATGATGCACTCTATTCCTTGAAAAAGAAAGGAGAGCCGCACACTCTAGGAGCTCAGATGCAATAATGTAATATTATTGCAAGCTGTCTTCAATCATCTGTCGAATGTTGGTTATTAAATTATTGCATCTGAGCTCCTAGAGTGTGCGGTTCTCCTTTACATTTTTAAGTGTTCTACACCGCTAGCCAGCACCTCGCCTAAATAGGTGTGCGTTTCTTTCGCCTCCAAATTACACTGTACTCCTTGTCATTATTGCGTTACCCAAAAGCACTTCAGCCTAGCTTGAACAGAAGGGGAATCAGTCACTCAAGTGAGGAACTTGATTATCCAAAAACGTTTTCCTTAGCCTAGGACACTTCAACAGGTGACTCTCCCAGAAAAAAACTAAAGGATCTTTGTTTTTATTCATGGGACCAAACAGACAGGCTTGCGTTTCAGCATAAGACGCCTTCAGCAGAGCCTGAAACTCATTGGTGTGATCAGAGCTAACATGTTTGTCTTTGTGTCATTTGTAAGCGCACTTACTCTACAGATGATCTCAGGTAAATGTGAAGATAGCCAGATGGAGATTTTGTTGTTTGTCAACTGGTGCAATACATTTGGAGCAACACGGGTTTGTCTCTGTGTAAGGGGGAGTCACACAAGGCACAGGGCCTTTTGCAGGGGTTGGATTTAGTGATTTGTCAAACAAATCAGTTCAAAAAGTAGGTTACCTTTGAACATTTATCCAAAATAACAGTGCACTGTGCACCTCCGCCAACTTTCCTTCAATTCACAAGTGGCTGAAACATCTCACTGGAGAAAGCATCCGAGCGAGCGAAACGGCCCCCTCTGTCTTACTATATGTAGCCTGTGTATCTGATGCTGTCTGGCCAAAAAAATAGTATGACATGCAATAATCTTTTGGTCCAGACAGCATCAGATACATGGGCTACACAAACATGTCCTCTGCCTTGAAGACGATGGCAGTATTTTACTAAAGAAATGTGTAAGCTCGAGTCACTGTGCACCTTGCTGCTGGGTCTCTCTTTGTAGTCCGTAATAGCCGGTGTAGGATTCAATCTTAGTCCTGTATTGACACTTTGCCTGTTTGATGGTTCGTCTGAGGGCATAGCGGGATTTCTTATAAGCGTCCGGATTAGTGTCCTGCTCCTTGATAGCGGCAGCTCTACCCTTTAGCTCAGTGCGGATGTTGCCCGTAATCAATGGCTTCTGTTTGGGATATGTAAGTACAGTCACTGTGGGGACAACGTCATCGATGCACTTATTGATGAAGCCGGTGACTGAGGTGGTGTACTCCTCAATGCCATTGGATGAATCCCTGAACGCATTCCAGTCTGTGCTAGCAAAACAGTCCTGTAGCTTAGCATTTGATTCATCGGACCACTTCCATATTGAGCAAGTCACTGGTACTTCCTGCTTTAGTTTTAGTTTATAAGCAGGAATCAGGAGGATATAATTATGATCAGATATACCAAATGGAGGGAGAGCTTTGTCTCTGTGTGGAGTAAAGGTGGTCTAGAGTTTTATACATTTTTTCCTCTGGTTGCACATGAGGTAAAACGGATTTAGGTTTTCCTGCATTAAAGTCCCCATCCACTAGGAGCGCAGCTTCTAGGTGAGAATTTTCTTGTTTGCTTATGGCCTTATCTAGCTCGTTGAGTGCGGTTTTAGTGCCAGAATCATTTTGTGGTGGTAAATAGACGGCTATGAATAATATACAGTGGGGCAAAAAAGTATTTAGTCAGCCACCAATTGTGCAAGTTCTCTCACTTAAAAAGATGAGAGGCCTGTAATTTTCATCATAGGTACACTTCAATTATGACAGACAAAATGAGAAAAAAAAATCCAGACAATCACATTGTAGGATTTTTAATGAATTTATTTGCAAATTATGGTGGAAAATATGTATTTTCACAATTGGTGGCTGACTAAATACTTTTTTGCCCCACTGTACCTAATGTGATTTGCTCCATGTTAATGGTGTGTAATGGTATGTTTTGCAGTTATCACCATCTTCAGGGGCAAGGTGGAGGAAGTGGAGCTGCCAGTAGAGAAGGTTGACATCATCATCTCAGAGTGGATGGGCTACTGTCTCTTCTACGAGTCTATGCTCAATACCGTCATCTTTGCAAGGGACAAGTGGCTGGTAGGTGTGTGTGCGTGCGTGCACTGACCAGACATGCTAGCAGCATGACGAGTGCTCTAACCTCACTGACTTACCCAGGGATTAAAAACATAACCTGGCCTGGTGTTTGCTTCTTCTCACATGCAGCACAGCTGAGAAATGAGATGTCATTCTATGCAGGATTGATTGCAGGTACTTTTTTTCTCCCCAAATTTTAAACAGAAACCCGGCGGTCTGATGTTTCCAGACCGTGCTGCACTGTATGTGGTGGCCATCGAGGACAGGCAGTACAAGGACTTCAAAATCCACTGTGAGTGTGTATGTTTACTTGGCCCTGTGCCCTCACATAAGTCCCTCTGCCCCTGACTCGCTCTCTATTCCCGTGGTGGGTCTTACCTGGCTTATATTTCTGCTTTGCTAATCAACCCGTGAATGTAGAACAACCACAGCAGCACCAAAGAGACACACTTAAACATACACAATATACTGTACGCAGACACACACACACATACGGCAGGCACACACACACACGGCAGGCACACACATTAGTGTTGGTCATACATTTGAACTTTTCAAAGGCATAAGTGATGATCGATACAATATTCAAGTCAACAAGCCTCTCCATCTCAGTGCTAGCCCACACAAAGCTCTCCTGGTGGATCTGGTGGAATTGTTCATCTCAGCACAGAGACCAGAGCCATGGCAGTCAAACAGAGGACATGAAGCAGAACAATGCATCATACCACCACACACAGCCATTCCACATACCTACACACACATACGTACACCACCAATAGGGAATTCCAAACCAACACAATACTCTGAGACAGCGAGTTCCTTAGGCTTACAGAAACCCAGACCACATGACTGAGCGAGCACTGAGGAGAAGTCCAGCCAGTGCTGTTCCGCTTTCTCAGCCTTGTGCAGTGAGAGGTTTTAGTGAAAGCAGAGATAGGAGGTAGAGGACGAGTGGGGGACAGTGTCCATATTTGGCCCAATCTGGTTCCAACAGACAGATGTCTTTTGGGAAAGGATGACATACCTGATCACTTAGTGTGCTAAAATAATGTTCTGCCATCATGAGAACAGGGTAGTATTCATTATGGCATATCATAGCAAAGCATTTTGAAACGGAAAAACGAAATTAGCATTTCTTATTGGATAAAGTCAGATAGTCACTCCCTGTTTCAATCTGTGTTCTTGCATATTCTAGAATAATACCCAGGAGTACTTCAGTTTTAGGGCCTGATAATGCACAGCTGAGGTGCGACCTGCTCATTTTTCCCTCCTCCTCCTGTCACGCTTAAGTTTTTCCACTTCAAAGGGACACATAAAGATGTTTACACACTATCTTTAAAAAAAATATATATAATTATTTATTTTTTATTAACCCATCCACCAAGCCCCCTCTTCGGATTACACAAATATCTTATTTTGTTTTTACATCTGTTATGCTACATATACATACATTTTACATATCACACTTTATATATACAGTTGATTTACACATTTGACATACATGGTACTTTTATATACAGCAATCACATACAATAATACATGACCAAACATAAGCTCTTCATCTCACCCCTCAGCAACTCTTAGCCCATCCCACCTATCACCCTAAACCACCCTCAAAATATACAGAGCTGAGGTTGTATGCCCCATATATATATAGCATTCTGTTGGTATAATAAACCACATGGAAAAATGTGAAGTGTTGAATCAAGTATTGTTTTTTTTGTATCAGTTCATATGCCATGGAATCGGTACATGGAACATCTCTGCCCATTTCTTTTGCAACCTGTATGGCGCAGCTGTAAAAAAAAATAATAATAATCAAATGAAACTGGTATATTTGTCTATTCATGCCAATCCTTTTCAGCCAATTCGTATCTTTAATATATGGCAGACAAACAAGTTGTCCTTTTTGCGGTAATGATTCAATCAGTTGGTTGTAAATTTGGATTGAGCAGACATTCCCATTTATTTTTGATAGCTGCACCGTTTCTATTCATAGTATCATTAATAAATATAATAGAATTTAAACACTTTAGTTTTTTTAATCAATCACTATATTTGAGTTTAACCATAATTGTTGTAATATTTGTTCGTTCTTTTCTGGAGGATAAAATTGAAATTGTAACCAGCTTTGTATGGCTTGTTTAAGAAAGGGTGATACTTTTAACAAAGTTTAATTTTCAATTTGTCGGAAATGAGTAGTGGTAATGCGTATAAAAGCTCATTCTTTGTTCCAACTGTTGCCTTAATAATTTACTGGAGAACCAGTTGAGGTTTTAATATAACTTATGTATGAGTGAAGCTGTTAGTGATATATTTAATTCTTTAATATTTAACCATTTTAGCCTCCCAAACTCATATTCATTATACAAATAGGCACATTTAATTTTGTCTGGCTTAGCATTCCAAATAAAGTTAAATACTTTGGCTAAAAATGAGTCGTCTGGAGTAGGCAACACCATCAGTAAGTAAACTGTGATAGGACCAAAGAGTTAATCAATGTGATTTTTTTTCATAAATAGACATGTACAGTGCATTTGGAAAGTATTCTGACCTGGTGACTTTTCCCACGTTTTGTTACGTTACAGCCTTATTCTAAAATGGGTTAAATAGTTATTTTCCCTCAATCTACACACAATACCCCATAATGACAAAGCAAAACAGGTTTATGTATTAAATATAAAAAACTGAAATATCACATTTACATAAGTATTCAGACCCTTTGCTATGAGACTCGATATTGAGCTCAGGTTCATCCTGTTTCCATTGACCATTCTTGAGATGTTTCTACAACTTGATTGGAGTCCACCTGTGGTAAATTCAATTGATTGGACATGATTTGGAAAGGCACACACCCATCTAAATAATGTCCCACAGTTGACAGAGCATGTCAGAGCAAATACCAAGCCATGAGGTCAAAGGAATTGTCCGTAGTGCTCTGAGACAGGATTATCTCGAGGCACCGATCTGGGGAAGGGTACCAAAACATTCTCTGCAGCATTGAAGGTCCCCAAGAATATAGTGGCCTCCATCATTCTTAAATGGAAGAAGTTTGGAACCGCCAAGACTCTTGCTAGGGCTGGCTGCCCAGCCAAACTGAGCAAACTGGGGGAGAAGGGATTTGGCCAGGAAGGTGACCAAGAACCCGATGGTCACTCTGTGTAGATTGAGGGGGAAACTGTATTTAATCAATTTTAGAAGTCCAAAAAGGGGTCTGAATACTTTCCGAATGCACTGTACATACCTCTCCATGGTTGCAGCATCTTATCTGAGATATGAATACCAAGTATGTCTACTTCAACATCCACCAATATTATTGGTAAACTACAATATGTAATATGGTACACTTTTCATAATTCAGTTTTAATCGAGAGAGGCTAGAAAAGTGATCAAGATCTTCATTGAGACTGTGTAGGGATCCAGATTGTGGACTCAATAAAATACTTTATTCATTGCAATACATTGACATTTTTGTTTTCATCCCCTGGATTTCTAACCCCTTGATGTTCTTGTTGGATCTAATTTTAATAGCTAGCATTTCAATGGCCATAAATAGTTTTGTTTTGCTCCTCTTAAGAGCTCAATACTTTCTGAGAAGTAACCGTTATTTACTATTTTACACCTGGCATTGCTGTACATAATCATTTACTTATTGTATAAGATATTCACTGAAATTAAAGTAGTCCAGGCATTTATATATAAATTCTAGTTGTACTTTATCAAACACCTTTTCAAAATCTGCTATGAAGACCAGGCCTGGTATCTTTGACGTTTCATAGTGTTCAATTGTTTCAAGTAATTGTCGTATATTATCTCCAATATATCGTCCTTGTAAAAAGCCTGTCTGATCAGGATGAACAATATCTGGTAAAACCTTTTTTATTCTATGTGCTATGCATTTCACCAGGATTTTCGCATCACAACATTGAAGTGTAAGAGGCCTCCAGTTTATTTTTATTTTTATCTTAAACACTATATTAAGTACTGTAGCCATGCTTAATACATGATGAGTTAGCCTGAGGAGAGATTAGGCAATCTCTCTGTTTACTGCGGTGCACTGCACTACAGTGATGGTTAGCCGACACTGCGTCTGAAGTGGCCCCCAATTCCCTATTTAGTCCACTACTTTTAACCAGGTATCTTGTGCCTTGGTCATCTACATAGGGAGTATGGTGCCATTTTGGATACACACTATGTATTCCTCCCTCTCTAAGACTGATTTATTTAATTGCCCTTCTTCCACAAAGGTGTTCCATAATGCGCTGTGCATCCACAGGGTGGGAGAACGTGTATGGCTTTGACATGACCTGCATCCGTAACGTGGCCATGAAGGAGCCCCTGGTGGACATAGTTGACCCCAAACAGATGGTCACCAACTCCTTCCTGATCAAGGTCCGCTTCGTCTTCATTTCACGTGTGTGTGTGGATGTGTGTAGAACTATTGCATGTCTCTGTGTGTGTGTGGATGTGTGTAGAACTATTGCATGTCTCTGTGTGTGACTGTGTGTAGAACTATTGCATGTCTCTGTGGATGTGTGTAGAACTATTGCATGTCTCTGTGTGTATGTGTGTAGAACTATTGCATGTCTCTGTGTGTATGTGTGTAGAACTATTGCATGTCTCTGTGTGTATGTGTGTAGAACTATTGCATGTCTCTGTGTGTATGTGTGTAGAACTATTGCATGTCTCTGTGTGTGTGTGGATGTGTGTAGAACTATTGCATGTCTCTGTGTGTGACTGGATGTGTGTAGAACTATTGCATGTCTCTGTGTGTGTGTGGATGTGTGTAGAACTATTGCATGTCTCTGTGTGTGACTGTATGTGTGTGTAGTTAATTTGTTTTTGTGGAAAACCAGCAGTTCGAAAGCCCACTGTTGAATCACAAAGCATTGCGTCAGCGTTGTCTCTGCCCATAAAAACGACACCCTTTTAAACTGTTTGTCTTCTGTGCCCGTTTCATTGTACCCTACGATGTAACTGCAATGATGAGATAGATGTTCTTCTTTGTTTTTCTGTTTTATTATCTCGCTGCCATACTGTTCATCCGTGTCTCAAGAGGACCACAATCCCTTTACTGTGTTATCCTCCATGATTTTACTCAAGTGCACCTATGGCTTTTTCAAGTTGTGTGTGCTTGTTTTTTTAAATAGTTGAAATAATAAAGTAAACAAAAAACTCTAGGCTAATGTAGTGTAGGATTTACATAACCCGGTGTTACTGTTATTAGTATAACAGGCCACCAGACGATATCTTGATCTGTTCATTCGAATGGTGAACATAGCTGCTAAGCTTCAGGTTTTGGACTGCTGAGGTGTGTACTTCTCATCCACGTGCCTCAACGTAACATTGTAGCATTGTTGAAAACACACTGTAGGAATCAAGACTTTTTAAACTGTTTAACCTAATTCAGAATCAAGAAAGAGACCATATGTTACAGTAAAGAGACTGTAAATCATCTACATACATATCACAATCTAGTGGCGTATGTCTTCAGCTGTAAATGGACAATTTTTCACCCTAATGTGATCCTCCAATTCCAGTCTGATTGTCTTGTTTACTTAGATTATTGATTGGATTGTTCACCTAGATTATTGATTGGATTGTTCACCTAGATTATTGATTCTTGTTTACCTAGATTATTGATTGGATTGTTCACCTAGATTATTGATTCTTGTTTACCTAGATTATTGATTGGATTGTTCACTTAGATTATTGATTCTTGTTTACCTAGATTATTGATTGGATTGTTCACCTAGATTATTGATTGGATTGTTCACCTAGATTATTGATTGGATTGTTCACCTAGATTATTGATTGGATTGTTCACCTAGATTATTGATTGGATTGTTTACCTAGATTATTGATTGTCTTGTTTACCTAGATTATTGTTCACCTAGATTATTGATTCTTGTTTACCTAGATTATTGATTGGATTGTTCACCTAGATTATTGATTGGATTGTTCACCTAGATTATTGATTCTTGTTTACCTAGATTATTGATTCTTGTTTACCTAGATTATTGATTGGATTGTTCACCTAGATTATTGATTGGATTGTTCACCTAGATTATTGATTGGATTGTTCACCTAGATTATTGATTGGACTGTTCACCTAGATTATTGATTGGACTGTTCACCTAGATTATTGATTGGACTGTTCACCTAGATTATTGATTGGATTGTTCACCTAGATTATTGATTGGACTGTTCACCTAGATTATTGATTGGATTGTTCACCTAGATTATTGATTGGATTGTTCACCTAGATTATTGATTGGATTGCCATTTCTACGTGCATGTGTTTGTTGTTTCTTTCTAAAGCCTTTTGTCTGTAAAAATAACAAGCAGGGAAATAATCTTTGAAAAGTCTGTGTTTTATCTTCAAGATTTTTATACTGGCACCTTGTTTGCACTCACGCCTGGCAAGATTAAACCTGACAACCCAGAAAGTGACAAGCCACTGACAAGGTGTTGCATGTCTCTGAATGGATTATAGGATGAGTCCTTTAATTAATATTGTACACAGACAGTGCACAAAGGAGCTTAGGATGTTAAAGGGATCAAACAAGTTCCTCGTGTTAAATGTATCCTTTACTGTGAGTGAGAGGGCGCCGAAGAGGAATTGTCGTCCTGCACTATGAAATATGGCTTTAAGGAGTTTGTGGCGCATAACCAAAGTAAACAGTTGTTACTCTTACAAAAGCTGGGAGTTGTTTGAGAAAGATAGCTGGGGACGTTGACTTGAATTATGCTGTTTTAACTGCTGATCGCCCGATACATAAAAATGGTATTTTTCCACTGCAAATGTGTCACTTTGGAAACAGAGCCAGTTGCCCCCCGCGGTGAATACATTATAGGGGACTGCATAACAACACATTATCTGAGCTCTAAACCATCTGTCTGCTTACCTTTCTCTGTAATCAAACGCTAATGTGTCACTTTGGAAACAGAGCCAGTTGCCCCCCGTGGTGAATACATTATAGGGGACTGCATAACACATTATCTGAGCTCTAAACCATCTGTCTGCTTACCTTTCTCTGTAATCAAACGCTAATGTGTCACTTTGGAAACAGAGCCAGTTGCCCCCCGCGGTGAATACATTATAGGGGACTGCATAACACATTATCTGAGCTCTAAACCATCTGTCTGCTTACCTTTCTCTGTAATCAAACGCTAGTGTGATTTGGGAACCGCTGGTGTGCTGACATTTGAGTGAAAGATGAAATGTGGGCCTCACCGGAGCAGAAAGCTGTGTTTCACAACCATATGCTCTCCTCTCCCACTGCAGAATCACGAGGCAGTAGATACCCTTTTAAAATATGGGATATGAATCATACTGTAGGAGGTCTATAAAGGAGCAGCATGTGAGCACAATACAAGCCTAACAATAGTTATTGCCTTGGTTCTCCAGCCAAATGACCCCATCTTCTCCTCATTCATCTACCTTTAGTGGGGGTTTCTGGGCTGGTCCCTCTGGGGTGAGGTGGGGTTAGTGGGGTTTGGTTTCAGCTCTGTGGCCCTTGAACCCAAAGGGAGAGGTTGGAGCAGAGTAGCAGAGAGCAGAGGCTTCAGCTCTGACAGACAGAACAAGAGGCTCAGGGATAATACAGGACACAATGCCCAGGGGCACCGCCACATAGATCATATGACTCACATCTAAGACATGCACGTGGACCTGCTCCATACAAGACTCGTAAGGCAACAGAGGAAGAGTTAGGCCTACATGTACATAACCAATGGAGAAACCACTGTGCTGGCAGTGAATGGTGTGAATAGAACCCCAATCACTATGGAGTATGTATGTGATTAGCATTAACACTGCTAGCTGTAGATGTAACAGTGAAGTGTGGTTGTTGTCCCTCTTCAACAGGAGGTGGACATCTATACAGTGAAGACTGAGGACTTGTCCTTCACCTCAGCCTTCTGCCTTCAGATCCAGAGGAACGACTACATCCACGCCCTTGTCACCTACTTTAACATCGAGTTCACCAAGTGTCACAAGAAGACTGGCTTCTCCACCGGTACATGTTCAACTCTCTCTCTTCCTGTTCTCTGCCTCTCTTTCTCGGTTATTGATATTCACACAGGCTTACACAGGTGTAGCCTAATTGTAGATGTAAGATTGACATGTGATTAATAAGAGGAATGTGTAGGTCAGGGGTTGGCAACAGGCAATTGTTGGGGGACGACGACAATAAACTGGATGATAAGAAAGTATGAGCAATAAAGGAAAGCTCAGTGTGGAAGGCTCATTAGCACTCTTTGTACCGTAGTACTAGCAGCTCTTCAGTTCAGTGTCGTTATCAGAACAACTTCTGCAGACCTAGGATTTTATCCTTTTAATTGGCGGCAGCAGCAGATTACAGGCTAGGAGAGTCCAGCTGCTCCCTGACTGGTTAGCTAGAGTTCCTGCTCCCTGCCCACCATCCATCCTCCCTATGGGTTCCATCCCAAGACAAAGAACCCCCTCTAATGAGCTCTTTGATAAGCCAAAAAGGCCTAGACTACAACAGCAAACGCTGATACACTATATATATATAAAAGTAAGTGGACACCCCTTAAAATTAGTGGATTCGGCTATTTCAGCCACACCTGTTGCTGACAGAGGTATACAATTGAGCACACAGCGATGCAATCTCCATAAACAAACATTGGCAGTAGAATGGCATTACTGAAGATCTGTCTTTTTCAATGTGGCACCGTCATTGGATGCCACCTTTCCAACAATTTGGTTCATCAAATTTTGGCCCTGCTAAAGCTGCCATAGTCAATTATTGTGAAGTGGAAGCATCTAGGAGCAACAATGGCTTAGCTGCGAAGTGGTGGCCACACAAGCTCACAGAACAGGACTGCCAAGTGTTAAAGTTCACAACGCTCCAAAGCAACGTCAGCACTGGAAGCAACGTCAGCACAAGCACTGTTTGTTCGAAGCTTCATGAAATGGGTTTCCATGGCCAAGCAACCGCACACAAGCCTAAGATCACCATGGGCAATGCCAAGCGTCGGCTGGAGGGATGTAAAGCTCGCCGCTATTTGACTGTGGAGCAGCGGAAACTGGTTCTCTGGAGTGATGAGTCACGCTTCACCATCTGGCAGTCCGATGAACTAATCTGGGTTTGGCGGATGCCAGGAGAACGCTACCTGCCCCAATGCATAGTGCCAACTGTAAAGTTTGGTAGAGGAGGAATATTGGTCTGGTAATATCGATGCATCGCCTGTGTAAAAGAGTGCTTGCGTGTGTTTGTTTGTATTACTCTTGTATAGCCAGCCAGCGCAGGGAGTTTTACAACCCTTCAAGCGTAAAAATGTGTTGTAACTATCTAGACCTTTATGGTGGTTCGGGCTAGGCCCCTTATTTCCAGTGAAGGGGAATCTTAATGCTACAGCATACAATGACATTCTAGATGATTCTGCGCTTCCAACTTTTTGGCAACAGTTTGGGGAAGGCCCTTTCCTGTTTCAGCATGACAATGCCCCCGTGCATAAAGCGAGGTCCATACAGAAATAGTTTGTCGAGATCGATGTGGAAGAACTTGACTGGCCTGCACAGAACCCTGACCTCAACCCCATCGAACACCTTTGGGATGAATTGGAATGCCGACTGCGAGCCAAGCCTAATCGCCCAACATCAGTGCCCGACCTCACTAATGTGCTTGTGGCTGAATGAAATCACAATGTTCCAGCATCTAGTGGAAAGCCTTCCCAGAAGAGTGGAGGCTGTTATAGCAGTAAAGGGGGACCAACTCCATATTAATGCCCGTGATTTTGGAATGAGATGTTTGACGAGCAGGTGTCCACATTCTTTTGGTCATGTATTGTATCAAGTCTAAAATTAGAAAACCTTTGAGGCCCCAGTTGATTTGCATGTCCACAGAACGTAGAGCGATGAGATGAGTTCATTTGGATCAGTCAGTGAGCGACCTCTAGTGGTGGTGTGATGTTATGTGATACCGCATAATATCTTTATTCGTTTGCCTTCATTTGAATTTGTGACACACATAGGAGACTTTGCACTGTGACTTTCTGTGGCGTACATTTTGCAGAGGCAGTGGCAAGATGACCATGTGTTGTCACTCTGCAAAGTGGACCATGAATTAATTTTGACCTCCAATCATACAGCTCTTCCACCTCTTTGTATTGATTTGAGCCAGTCCATCAGACGAAATCACCTTAGCCAACGCTAAATCTTGCTACCCTCGCTGCACCCCTGATACGCATCTAAATGCACACAGAGGCCTAAGTCCTTTACGGCCATTGATTTCCTATGTTCTCCTGGAGGACAGGTATATAGAGTATGGAGCACACAGAGACACTCAGACATGCTGAGTTGAGGTAGAAAAAGTTCAAGTTATCTGCTGCTGGAAAATAACAACTCACCCATTGAATTAGCAAAACAAATCGAATCAAATTTTATGTCACATGCGCCGAATACAACCTTACCGTTAAATGCTTACTTACAAGCCCTTAACCAACGATGCAGTTCAAGAAATAGAGTTAAGAAAATATTTACTAAATAAACTAAAGTTAAAAAAAAAACATGTATGCATGTGTTACAAGATATTTAAGATTACAATAAGGCCATATACAGGGGGTACCGGTACCAAGTCAATGTGCGGGGGTACAGGTTAGTCGAGGTCATTTGTAAAGTGGTCTATGCATAGATAAACAGCGAGTAGCAGCAGTGTAAAAACAAAGGGTGGAGGGGGTCAAAGTAAATAGTCTGGGTGCCCATTTGATTAGTTGTTCAGCAGTCTTTTGGTTTGGAGGTAGAAGCTGTTAAGGAGCCTTTTGGTCCTAGACGTTGTGCTCTGGTACCACTTGCTATGCAACAGCAGAGAGAACAGTCTATGACTTGGGTGGCTGTAGTCTTTGACAATTTTTTGGGCCTTCCTCTGACACCGCCTAGTGTATAGGTCCTGGATGTCAGGAAGCTTTTCCCCAGTGATGTACTGGGCCGTGCGCACTACAATCTGGGGACCTTTCGAGGATCTGGGGAGGAAGAGTCTCCTGAGGAGGAAAATCTGTTGTCATAACCTCTTCACAACTATAGATTTACCTATTCTGTTTGTTCCCACACAGCTTTCATACTCTGTGTGTGTGTGTGTTTATGCAGCAACCATGCTGATCAGAAACTCTGTTTTTTCCATGAGCCCTCAAATGGCATACATTTTTAAAGGTGCAAAGTTACCCAGGGACAGCCGGCTGAAATTTGATTAAAGGTGTATTGACCTTTGGCTTGGTCCAGCAATCGTTTAACAGCGCATTCACAAGGGAGCGCACACTTTTGTTTGGGGCGATGATGACGGCTATCATCAGTGTGCAGCTGGAGATAAGCTGCCACACACATATACACACACAATTCAGGTAGCGGAATGCATGATGAGTGGCGAGGTAATGGGAGGATAAAGATGGATAAAGACGAATGTCGGTGGGGAGGTCAGCCCAGTCAGTTCCTCTTATTTTTCATTACACCAATGATATTTATATCCTCAACCAGCATTTTAGCATTACACATCTGTGGTGTTTCTAAATAGCATGATGATTAGTGATCAGGGTTCAATTCCCTCAATTCCCTCTCCCTCGGCTTTCAGACGTATCATGTCCCTGCTCAGAGAGCCTAGCTGTCCTGGAAATTCAGCAATACAAGTTGAAATGCATTTAAACAAATCCTGCAGTCCATTTTTGACACTAAGTGCATTCATTCTATTAACTGGGAAATGTACAACTAATGAATCTCAATTCCAAAGATTTTACTGAGTTACAGTTCATATAGGGGTCAAAACTTTGGCTCATGATTGTTTTGGTTTTAAGGGTAAATGGTCTGGGGGTCATGTCCACTCCAAGGGCCGAATTCTAAAATGAACTCTTCAGTTGACAATTATGCATAATTTACGTGAAAATGCGAGTATAAGGGGCAGTGCAGTCAAAAACATGATTTTCCTTTGTTTTATATACTGTATATTTCCACACTATGAGGTTGGAATAATACTGTGAAATTGTGAAAATTATGAAATTCCCTTTTAGTGTAAGAGCTGTTTGAAAATAGCACCTGGAATTTCAGCTCGTTTAGCATGGGTGGAGTTTTGCCCTGCCTGGCTACATCACCAGGTATAAGTTAATAGACCAATAACAAAGATAACTTTAAACCTCTCTGCCAATAATAGCTTGTTTTCGGGGTACATATCCCTCCCATTAGGTCCTTGTCTCAGACCACTCCCAGACAGTCCTAGCAAAATTATTGCTTGAAAAATGGCTTTTTGCTAATAAGCTATTTATTTATTTTTGCCCATTGTAATTGAAAACAATTACGCAGAAATGATTTGATATTAAGATAAAAACGGTTGCATTGGACCTTTTAAGCACACTGACCTGAAGTTAGGATTTGTCCTTAACTGCCTGTCTGTCTTCCTACAGCCCCTGATGCTCCGCACACACACTGGAAACAGACTGTGTTCTACCTGGAGGACTACCTGACTGTGAGGAGAGGGGAAGAGATCATTGGCAGCATCAACATGAAGCCCAACGACAGGAACATAGTGAGTATCTGGAATCTATGACCAGTAAAAAGTCATCAATTTAGAAGTTAAGCTTATAAGGGTAATTTCTGGGACACAGTCTAGAATCTCCATTGAAAGCGCTTTGTAGTCCAGGACTAGGCTAAATCTGTGTCCAGGACCCCCCCCCCATCTAGGTACCAGGTTTGTTCTGGTCCCCAAAAATGTTTTTTAAAGGCCCTATCCCCTACCTACTGTATGATCACTAGAGAGCCAGGCCCCACAGGGATAGGTACAGGTCATATATATAATATCTGTACTCGTCTACCCCACAGGGATAGGTACAGGTCATATATATAATATCTGTACTCGTCTACCCCACAGGGATAGGTACAGGTCATATATATAATATCTGTACTTGTCTACCCCACAGAGATAGGTACAGGTCATGTATATCATATCTGTACTTGTCTACCCCACAGAGATAGGTACAGGTCATGTATATCATATCTGTACTCGTCTACCCCACAGGGATAGGTACAGGTCATGTATATCATATCTGTACTCGTCTACCCCACAGGGATAGGTACAGGTCATATATATCATATCTGTACTCGTCTACCCCACAGGGATAGGTACAGGTCATATATATCATATCTGTACTCGTCTACCCCACAGGGATAGGTACAGGTCATATATATCATATCTGTACTTGTCTACCCCACAGGGATAGGTACAGGTCATATATATCATATCTGTACTTGTCTACCCCACAGGGATAGGTACAGGTCATATATATAATATATGTACTTGTCTATCAAAATAAAGTCACAAAGTCTAATAAAGTAATTTCAGGCAGATAAAGCATTTATTCTAACATTATATAGCTAGAAAGAAACTCCATTCCACTGCTACTTCTCCACAATAGACAGCTTGTTTTAATCATGTTTGCGATAAAGGTCAAAGAAGAGAAAACACTGATCATTCCCAGACCAAACAGGAGATGATACAGTCCTGGAATCCACCCTCTTTCCTCATCTGTAGAAATTGCCTGTGTGAGAACTCTGTCAAGCCCATGTTCAGGTGACAGGCCTGAAATAAGAAACGTTTGATTTAACACTCACTCTGATTTCTCTCTTCCCCACCTGGTGAATTCTCTCTTGGTCTCTTTCTCTCTCTCTCTCTCTCTTTCTCTCTGTCTTGCAGCGGGACTTGGATTTTACCTTTGAGTTGGATTTCAAAGGACAGTTATGTGAGGTAGCCATCTCCCACGACTACAAGATGCGTTAGCTAGGTGTCCAACAGGGAGAGCCGGTGTGCAATATCAACATGCACATCAACACATCTCACCGGCACTTTTTTAATTTGCATTTTTTTAATTGAACCTTTTTATTTAGCTAGGCAAGTCTTAACTGTTAGGCCAACTGTTCAGAGGACAACTTTGAATGTAACACCTTGTCATAATAGTCCTAATGAATGTTATTTATTATTTATCTATATTCTATGTTATCTTGATTTTGTTAATTGTTCTTCCAAAATAATCAGGCCACAGGATTAGTTAGCACTTTTTAAAATGTCTTAACTTCCCCCCTTTTTGGGGAAAATATTTTCTGTGCGCTTCAGTGTTTGGAGCCCATTATGATCAATTACTGCAGTTACTGTACTTTGCATATATATTGCATATAATGATACTTTTTAATATTCTACATCCTAGGCCAGTATCTTCTATCTTCAAATATACTTTTAAATGACCCAATTTTGCATGTTTGCAAATAATCTTCACCATATCTGGTAGTGCAGTAATTAAATGTATCGGCCAAGAAAAATTCAGTGCTGCATAATGTATGTGTAACAATGTGAATGAGAGTGTGTGTTTGCAATCAGGTCATGTAATGTAGCTTTTTGGGAGTGTGCAATATAACAGTATGAGCGCTCATACATTTGCGCAGCTTGCACTCCAAAGTGTGGTCTGTGGTTTCTGTTAGACCCGTGATGTCGGCGTTGTAATCAGCATTGTCTGCGGCTCTTGTCTAGATGCCTGCAAAAGCTCCTGATTACAAGGCCTACCCCACTGGGCAGACACTGATCTTCAATAATAACCATTGTCTCTTACATTCTGTGTACACACTGAAGCCATACCAAGAAGTGGCGAATGTGCCGAAGCATTCAGTGGGTGGGGCCTCACTTTGGTAGCTGCTGCTCACTGAACTTCTCTCAACTTGAGGGCATTGTAGTTACCATTCTCTCCCTGGCTCTGCTGATCTCGGGTCAGTGACTGGCCTGTCCTCAGAGCCTGGCCTAGCAACTGTCAGCAGTTAGTCCTGTCCTTAGATCAGTAGCAGACAGTTCATTCCAGCCTCTGCTCAGCGCTGGAGTTGGACTCTCAGGCGGCAGCTCCTTCCCTTCACCTGTGCTCTTACTAACTCTAAGGTCATCGCCAAGGCAACAACTGGAGGTGTCCTCCAGTCCAACTGTGTGACATCCCCTCCACAGTTGTGTAGTACTGTTACACCATCCTTCCTCACCAAAGACGTTCTATCTGCAGCCAAGATACAGACTCACTTCCAGTCCCCTCGCTCTTCCATGCCTCTCAATGAAGCTCATCAGCACAACACTTATGACTGTTCAGAAGACGTAGTGTGACATGCCATGTATGAATAGACTAGTGGCTAGTAATGAGTGAGTGACATTTGGCTCATGCACTCGTTACGGAACAGATTGTACGTTTTGATCTAGAAGGGCAGGGACCGGTAGTTTCATATTGACAGAGCTGTCTCTTGTGAGCAGATAGTATGTCTGTCTTACCTTTTTTGCTTTTGATCCAGTATCAATGTGTGTATGTATAGCACAGCGTGTGAAATATAATAAAAAAAGCAGAATACTATGAAGAAAATCTAACTGAAATAGTATCCACTAAGTAGATTGTGTGCAATAGCAAGTCAGTGATTTAAGCTAACTAACTTTAAAGTTTACCCTTCAGCAGATATAACACTTGATAAGTGTTATTCCTGTTTACCACTCATGGCATTCATTTAATTATTTACACCTGGTAACCTGCCTAAAATGTGGTTACCACTATTTCATTCAAGTCAGCTACTGAAATTGTGCTATGTTCATTTTGTATGGGAATTCCATTTTCTATAGAGTTTTAAAATAGTGCTATTCAAGCATTGTATTGTTCATTTGACCAACTGTCTGTAAGAGTTAAATAAAAGTTAAGCTAAAGACTAACATTGTCCACTAGGTGGCATCTGTAATTCAAGTTCACACAAGATCCCTGAAATATACAATATCCATGTATTATTCAGAGAAGCCATAACATTGTTCATATTTACATGTTCACATTATTGTGCAAGAATACAGGCACAGTAACGTGGCACAAATGCAACCGGGTTGGTTAGTTTAGTGGCCATAGCACACTGTCAAATACACAAGATACTCTACACCGGAGGACCCCAAAGGACGATTTGTCAGTGTTCCTCAACATCCCAGAATATACATGTACTAATGACACCTCCATTGTCTCATAGGTGTCGATTGGAAGCTAAATTACTATACTGTACGAGTGCAGTAATGGTGTACATTACAATATGTTATATTTACAACAAATTCCCAGCTGGAGCACAAGAATTTGTTCAAGAATACTTGGTGCTATATCAACTTTTATAGAATTATGAGAAATGTTTTGGCACGTCCACTAAGAGATCTGGTTATGGAAAAGGCATATCACTTGGCAAGATTGAGCAAACAACTGCAGTTCAATAGAACTGCTTCATAGAAATAACACTTTACATTACATAAGAATTACATTAAATTACATAAAAATGCCAGATAGTGGTGACAGTTTGCATGCAAACGCTTTGATAGAGGTACAGTATGGCAGAGCTCTACTACCGTCCACTGTCATTGCAAAGGCATTTCTATACACAGTTGACTTCTGGACAATCATCCCCACATACAACAGTAAGCCTTATTACGTTTGAGAGAGGCTAATCTAGTAACCAAATTGATCTGAGATAAATAGAGTCAATCTGACAAATAATATTAACTCTTCTTTACTGTTGGAAATGTTCAATTGGTTCTGAACAAAATCCCCATTTCACAAATTGTCCAAAACCTAACCCAGCCATAAACAAAGGTTTACTTTAACTGTCATTTTTATACAGGATATAACTTGGTTTTGGCTTAGCTGGTTGAAAATACATTTGAATTAAAAATACATTGTAATTATTAGGAACATACATCTATATGATATTTTAATAGTACAATACTGTCTTTTTTTATTTCATTCTATTCACCAATGGTAGTGTCAGCCCATAGTCTGGCTCTTTCGTGGTGTGAAGTGCTAAGATAACATCTGAAAGAGAGCTGTTTTAAAAGCCACAGACTCATGAAAAAAGGTGTACACACTGCATGTGTAGGGAGAGGGAGAGTTAGAGAGAGACAGATCGAAAGAGGTATAATTGAAGTAGGAAGTTTACATAGACTTCGGTTGGAGTCATTAAAACTAGTTTTTCAACCACTCCACAAATTTCTTGTAAACAAACTATCGTTTTGGCAAGTCGGTTAGGACATCTACTTTGTGCATGACACAAGTAATTTTTCCAACAATTGTTTACAGATTATTTCACTTATAATTCACTGTATCAATATTCCAGTGGGTCAAAAGTTTAAATACACTACGTTGACTGCCATTAAACAACTTGGATAATTCCAGAATATGATGTCATGGCTTTAGAAGCTTCTGATAGGCTAATTGACACCATTGGAGTCAATTGGAGGTGTACCTGTGGATGTATTTCAAGGCCAACCTTCAAACTCAGTGCTTCTGCTTGACATGTGAAAATCAAAATAAATTAGCCAAGTCCTCAAAAGAAATTGTAGACCTCCACAATTTCCAAATGCCTGAAGGTACCACGTTCATCTGTACAAACAATAGTACGCCAGTATAAACACCATGGGACCACGCAGCCATCATACCCATCAGAAAGGAGACACGTTCTGTCTCCTAGAGATGAATGTACTTTGGTGGGAAAAGTGCAAATCAATCCCAGAACAACAGCAAAGGACCTTGTGAAGATGCTGGAGGAAACAGGTATAAAAGTATCTATAACCACAGTAAAACGAGTCCTATATCGACATAACCTGAAAGGCTGCTCTGCAAGGAAGAAGCCACTGCTCCAAAACCGCCATAAAAAAAGCCAGACTACGATTTGTAACTGCACATGGGGACAAAGATCATACTTTTTGGAGAAATGTCCTCTGGTCTGATGAAACAAAAATAGAATTGTTTGGCCATCGTTATGTTTGGAGGAAAAAGGGGGAGGCTTGCAAGCCGAAGAACACCATCTCAACCATGAAGCACGGGGGTGGCAGCATCATGTTGTGGGGGTGCTTTGCTGCAAGAGGGACTGGTTCACTTCACAAAATAGATGGCATCATGTGTCAGGAATATTATGTGGAAATATTGAGGCAACATCTCAAGACATCAGTCAGGAAGTTAAAGCTTGGTCACAAATGGGTCTTCCAAATGGACAATGACCCCAAGCATACTTCCAAAGTTGTGGCAAAATGGCTTAAGGACAACAAAGTCAAGGTATTGGAGTGGCCATCACAAAGCCCTGACCTCAATCCCATAGAAATGTTGTGGGCAGAACTGAAAAAGCGTGTGCGAGCAAGGAGGCCTACAAACCTGACTCAGTTACACCAACTCTGTCAGGAGGAATGGGCCAAAATTCACCCAACTTATTGTGGGAAGCTTGTGGAAGGCTACCCGAAAAGTTTGACCCAAGTTAAAAAATGTAAAGGCAATGCTACCAAATACTAATTGAGTGCATGTAAACTTCTGACCCACTGGGAATGTGATGAAAGAAATAAAAGCTGAAATAAATCATTCAATCTGCTATTATTCTGACATTTCACATTCTTAAAATAAAGTGGTGATCCTAACTGACCTAAGACAGGGAATTTTTACTAGGATTAAATGTCAGGGATTGTGAAAAACTTTAAATGTATTTGGCTACGATGTATGTAAACTTCCGACTTCAACTGCATTGTGCTATAGATCCTTGAGTTCCTAAGGACCGGAGGTTAAAATGTACAGAACATCAGAACAGGTACACGTGAGTACACTATGGTGTTGTGAAGACAGTAACTAATAGCCATTAAGTTGCTAGCAGCAGGACCTCTTATTCTGTGAAGGGCTGTTTACCAGATGGATCGTCTTCTCTTTCTCTCTGTCCTCCTGCTCTTTCAGAATTCTAGAAGACACAGCAGAAGAGATTTCACTCAGAAATGCGCCAGTCACACATATACTTTAGGTTAATTGTTTATTATTGAGAGTGAGACCTCAACCTCTATTACAGTGACTTGACTAGAGAAGAAATTGCACACAATACAAGATTCTGATCCTATTATTGAAGTTCTAGGATAAATTCATGTACTACGTGTCTAAAGTGTGTATTTAGGAATGATAAGATTGGTCATTGTTTTCTTAATCTTGCCGTGACACATTTGGCTTAATGTGAGTCACTGCAGACCGCACAAAGCCCAGTTTGGACTATGTCCAAGCAGACAGTTATTACATTTTTGGCCTGACAGTATACCGTTTGTTTTCCCGTCATATATAGCCTTGTTAATTAATGGCCTAAATTAAAATGACAAATAGTGTTAAGACAATAGTAATGTGGAATAAGTAGGAATTATGTCCTGTTAAAAATCTTTACTCAACTCACCTTGCCAAATTTACCATTGAGTCTACCACGTTTTGTCCAGAGCAAGCACTGCACTCGTAGAAAATCAACTGGCAGTCCTGCAAAGGAGATTTGATAAGTCTTTACCAGATGACAAACATGAAGTCAATGGGATGTACAGAACAGCGCTGTGATTGGAAGCGGCTGTAGTAGGTCTATCAGTCTCCTCTCCCACACAGCCATCTCCTACCCCACACAGCCATCTCCTACCCCACACGGCCATCTCCTACCCCACACGGCCATCTCCTACCCCACACGGCCATCTCCTACCCCACACAGCCATCTCCTACCCCACACTGCCATATCCTACCCCACACTGCCATATCCTACCCCACACAGCCATCTCCTACCCCACACAGCCATCTCCTACCCCACACAGCCATCTCCTACCCCACACAGCCATCTCCTACCCCACACGGCCATCTCCTACCCCACACAGCCATCTCCTACCCCACACGGCCATCTCCTACCCCACACAGCCATCTCCTACCCCACACGGCCATCTCCTACCCCACACGGCCATCTCCTACCCCACACGGCCATCTCCTACCCCACACGGCCATCTCCTACCCCACACAGCCATCTCCTACCCCACACAGCCATCTGCTACCCAGGCCTCTTTAGTAGCATTAAGGTGAACATCGTCTGGACTAATGGCCATACGAGCAAAATGAAAAAGAAGAGCAGCTCTTGACTGATCTGAGGCACTTAGCAATTATCTATCACCATAGAAACTACATACCCAAAGAAAGGAAAAAGAAAACATAGATGAAAGAAGAATGTAGGAAGTAGAAAATAAATCCTGGGCCATATTAATAAGACCACATACGTCTTGTTAAAAAGCCTACATTTTTGGCTTTTACTTATTCAGTGAGAAGATCTGTGGGCACCGTGAAGCCTGTGGGTTGAAGACTGGACCATTAACAACGCCCAGGGAATGGCTGATAGACAGACCTTGGCTAATTTTTCACCCATTCTCGTCTGAACCTTCCGCTCACTCCCCTTGTCCATTTTGTTCCCCAGCAGCATGATGGGAATGTCCTCGCCAGCCCCCTCCTATGAAGAGAGACAGATGATGGACACAGAGGCATTACATTAGGGCTAGATCTCTCTCTCTCTCAGGTAGTACATGACAAAGCTGGCTTTATCAGTATAGTGGACATGATGTACTCTGAACTGTGTCACCGAATGCGTAACGATATTGAATGGTAACATGTATCGTGCCTCTACAGATATCCAGTATGGACTACCGTAAGTGGCGCATTTGATCTGGTATTGTATATCAATGTTATGTAGGCATACAGTGAATGTGCTATTGAGCAGGAGGAGGCCCTCAGTGCGATCTACATTTCTATGAGCTACAGTGGCAAGAAAAAGTATGTGAACCCTTTGGAAATACCTGGATTTCTGCATTAATTGGTCATATAATGTGATCTGATCTTCATCTAGGTCACAACAATAGACAAACACAATCTGCTTAAACTAATAACACACAAATACGTTTCCATGTCTTTATTGAACACACCGTGTAAATATTCACAGTGCAGGGTGGGAAAAGTATGTGAACCCTTGGATTTAATAACTGGTTGACCCTCCTTTGGCAGCAATAACCTCAACAAACTGTTTTACGTAGTTGCGGATCAGACCTGCACAACGGTCAGGAGGAATTTTGAACCATTCCTCTTTACAAAACTGTTTCAGTTCAGCAATATTCTTGGGATGTCTGGTGTGAACTGCTCTCTTGAGGTCATGCCACAGCATCTCATTCGGGTTGAGGTCAGGACTCTGACTGAGCCACTACAGAATGCGTATTTTCTTCTGTTGAAGCCATTCTGTTGTTGATTTATTTGTGTGGTTTGGGTCGTGGTCCTGTTGCAGAACCAATTTCTGTTGAGCTTCAATTGGTGGACAGATAGCCTAACATTCTCCTGCAAAATGTCTTGATAAACTTCGGAATTCATTTTTCCGTCGAGGCAGCCCCAAACCATGATGCTCCCTCCACCATACTTTACAGTTGGGATGAGGTTTTGATGTTGGTGTGCTGTGCCTTTTTTCCTCCACACATAGTGTTGTGTGTTCCTTCCAAACAACTCAACTGTAGTTTCACCTGTCCACAGAATATTTTGCCGGTAGCGCTGTGGAACATACAGGTGCACTTTTGCAAACTTCAGACGTGCAGCAATGTTTTGGACAACAGTGGCTTCTTCCGTGGTGTCCTCCCATGAACACCATTCTTGTTTAGTGTTTTACATATCGTAGCCTCGTCAACAGAGATGTTAGCATGTTCCAGAGATTTCTGTAAGTCTTTAGCTGACACTCTAGGATTCTTATTAACCTCATTGAGCATTCTGCGCTGTGCTCTTGCAGTCATCTTTGCAGGACGGCCACTCCTAGGGAGAGTAGCAACAGTGCTGAACTTTCTCCATTGATAGACAATTTGTCTTACTGTGGACTGATGAACATCAAGGCTTTTAGAGATACTTTTGTAACCCTTTCCAGCTATATGCAAGTCAACAATTGTTCTTCTTAGGTCTTGTGAGATCTTTTGTTCGAAGCATGGTTCACATCAGGCAATGGTTCTTGTGAATAGCAAACTCAAATGTTTTGAGTGTTTTTTATAGGGCAAGGCAGCTCTAACCAACATCTCCAATCTCGTCTCATTGATTGGACTCCAGGTTAGCTGACTCCTGACTCCAATTATCTTTTGGAGAAGTCATTAGCCTAGGGGTTCACATACTTTTTCCAACTTTCTGTCAGGCGTGTGCGTACTTGTGGTGAAGTCAGATGCAGGAGAGCAGAGAATTGTGAATAGAAGTACACTTTATTACGGCAGTAGAGATATACAGATGGACGCAGCTGCCTCCAGCCAACAAGGCAAAGTGTATAGCGCACACAAATGTCACACAACATAAATGTATAGCAATACAAAATAAGCTTCGCGAAAACACACGGAAAAGAACAAACGCTTAGCCTAGTGCGTACAACACATAACACAAAATAATTACACACAAAGACATGAGGTGGAACAGATGAATAAATACATGTAGTGTGATTGGGGAATGCAAACCAGGTGACAATGGAACAAGACAAAACCAATAGATAATTGAAGAATGGAGCTGCGATGGCTAGAAAGCCGGTGACGTTGGATGCTGAACGCTGCCCGAACAAGGAGAGGAGCCGACTTCGGCGGAAGTCGTGACACCTACACTGTTTAAATGCTGTATTCAATACAGACATGAAAAATACAATTTGTGTGTTATTTGTTTAAGTTATTTGTTGTGACTTAGATGAAGATCCGATCAAATTTGATGACCAATTTATGCAGAAATCCAGGTAATTCCAAAGGGTTCACATACTTTTTCTTGCCACTGTATGTCAGAGGTGAGCAGTAAAGTGTTTGGGCACTTCCTACCTGTACACTGGTCAGCCACTGCCTCACCGCGGTAAAACTCTGCTCAGCAGTAATGTCATATATGACTACCACACCGTCAGCCTTGCGGAAGAACTGCTTGGTGATGCTGCGATACCTGAAATCAAATCAAATAGTATTCGTCATATGCTTCTTAAACAACAGGTGTAGACTAAGAGTGAAATTCTTACTAACGGGCCCTTCCCAACAATGCAGACAGAAAGAAAGTAGAGAAATAAAAGTAAATACACAAAGAGTAACGATAACTTAGCTATATGCACGAGGTACAAGGGTATTGTAGTCATTTAGCAGACACTCTTATCCAGAGTGACTTACAGGAGCAATAAGGACACAGACAGATTTTTCACCTAGTCGGCTAAGGGATTCGAACAAGCGACCTTTCGGTTACTGGCCCAATGTTCTTAACCGCTAGGTTATCTGACGCCCCAGTACCAATATCGAGTCGATGTGCAGCGGTACAAGGTAATTTAGGTAGATATGTAAACTACCGTTCAAAAGTTTGGGGTCACTTAGAAATGTACTTGTTTTTGAAAGAAAAGCACATTTTTTGTCCATTAAAATAACATCGAATTGATCAGAAATACAGTGTAGACATTGTTAATGTTGTAAATGACTATTGTAGCTGAAAACGTCTGATTTTTTTCATGGAATATCTACATAGGGGTACAGAGGCCCATTATCAGCAACCATCACTCCTGTGTTCCAATGGCACATTGCGTTAGCTAATCCAAGTTGATCATTTTAAAAGGCTAATTGATCATTAGGCAGGGAGCTCAGCCCAGTGATGTACTGGTCAGTATGCACTACCCTCTGTAATGCCTTGTGGTCAGATGTCAAGCAGTTGCCATTCCAAGCAGTGATGCAGCCAATCAAGATGCTCTCAATGGTGCAGCTGAGGGCCCATGCCAAATCTTTTCAGCCTCCCAAGGGGGAAGAGGCATTGTTGTGCCCTCTTCACGACTGTGTTGGTGTGTGTGGACCATTAGAGATCCTTAATGGACACCAAGGAACATGAAGATTTTAACCCACTCCACTACAGCCCCATCGATTTGAATGCGGGTGTGCTCGGCCCTCCATTTCCTGTAGTCCACGATTAGCTCCTTTGTCTTGCTGAAGTTGAGGGACAGGTTGTTGTCATGGCACCACACTGCCAGGTCTCTGACCTCCTCCCTATAGGCTGTCTCTTCGTCATCGGTGATCAGGCCTACCACCGTTGTGTCGTCTGCAAACTTAATGATGGTGTTGGAGTTGTGCGCGGCCACACAGTTGTGGGTGAACAGGGAGTACAGGAGGGGACTAAGCACGTGTTGAGGGTCTGCATGGCGGATGTGTTGTTGCCTAACCTCACCACCTAGGGTTGGTCTGTCAGGAAGTCCAGAACCCAGTGCACAGGGCAGAGTTCAGAACCAGGGCCCTGAGCTTCATGATGAGCTTGGAGGGTACTATGGTGTTGAAGGCTGAGCTGTATTCAATGGAATGCATTCTTACATTAGGTATTCCACTTGTCCAGATGGGATAGGGCAGTGTGGAGTGTAATTGATATTTCGTCATCAGAGGATTTGTTAGGGTGGTATGCGAATTGGAGTGGGTCCAGGGTGTCAAGATGATGGTGTTGATGTGAGCCATGACCAGCCTTTCACATCATTTCATGGCTACAGATGTGAGTGCCACGGTGCATAAGTCATTTAGACAGGTTACTTTGGCGTTCTGGGGCACAGAGACTATGGTGGTCTGCTTGAAACATGTAGGTATTACAGACTGGGTCAGGGAGAGGTTGAAAGTGTCAGTGAACACACTTGCCAGCTGCTCAGAGCATACTCTGAGTAATCCATCTGGCCCTGCGGCCTAGTGAATGTTAACCTGTTTAAAGGTCTTACTCACATCGGCTACGGAGAGCGTGATCACACAGTCATCTGGAATGGCTGGTGCTCTCATGCATGGATCAGTGTTGCTTGCCTCGAAGTGAACATAGAAGACATTCAGCTAATCTGGTAGGCTTGCGTCACTGGGCTGCTCGTAGCTGGGTTTCCCTTTGTAATCCATAATAGTTTGCCAGCCCTGACACATCTGACGAGCGTCAGCGCTGATGTAGCAAGATTTGATCTTAGTCCTGTATTGACGTTTTGCCTGTTTGATGGTTCGTCAATGTCGTTAATGCACATATTAATGAAGCCGGTGACTGATGTGGTACAACCCTCAATGCAGTTGGATGAATGGCGGAACATATTCCACTCTGTGTTAGCGAAACAGTCCTGTGTCTTAGCATCTGCTTCATTGGACCACTTCTGTATTGAGCACGTCACTGGTACTTCATTTGAGTTTTTGCTTGTAAGCATGAATCAGGAGGATAGAGTTATGGTGAGGGAGAGATTTATATGCGTTTCTGTGTGTGGAGTAAAGATGATCTATAGTTTTTTTTCACCTCTCGTTGCACAGGTGACATGCTGGTAGAAATTATGTTGGACGGATTTCAGTTTACCTGCATTAAAAATCACAGGCCACTAGGAGCGCCGCTTCTGGATGAGCATTTTTCTGTTTGCTTATGGCCCCTATACAGCTCATTGAGTGCAGTCTCGGTTTGTGATTCTAAAAAGACTGCTATGAAAAATATAGATTAAAACTATCTTGGTAAATAGTATGGTCTATATATAGCTTATCATTAGGTATTCTAACTCAGGCGAGCAGAACCTCGAGATGGCACACCAGCTGTTGTTAACAAAGAGACACCTCCCCTTTTGAGATTACCTGATGCTGCTGTTCTGTCCTGCCGATGTATGGAAAAACCCGCTAGATGTACACTGGGTGTACAAAACATTAGGAACACCTTCTCTTTCCATGACTGACCAGGTGAAAGCTACGATCCCTTATTGAGGTCACCGTTTAAATCCACTTCAATTAGTGTAGATGAAGGGTAGGATTTTTAAGCTTTGCGACATGGATTGTGTAGGTGTGCCATTCAGAGGATGAACAGGCAAGACAAAAGATTTAAGTGCCTTTGAACTGGGTATGGTAGTAGGTGCCAGGCACACCGGTTTGAGTGTGTCAAGAATTGCAACGCTACTGGGTTTTTCACCCTTTACAGTTTCCTGTGTGTATCAAGAATGACATCCAGCCAACTGTGGGAAGCATTGTAGTCAACATGGGCAGCATCCATGTGGAACGCTTTCGACACCTTGTAGAGTCCATGCCCCAACGAATTGAGGCTGTTCTGAGGGCAAAAGGGGGTGTTCCTAATGTTTAGTACACTCAATGTATATTATCCATGACCTTGTTCAGCCACAACTCTGAGAAACATAAGATATTACAGTTCTTCAGGTCACGTTGTTAGGATAGTCTTGAACAGAGCTCGTCCAGTTTGTTCTCTATTGAGTGTAGAGGCGGTTTATGTACTCGCCAATGTAGTTTTGTCAGGGTGCCCGCATGCCAGCCTCTCTTTTCTCTGGGATTATGGTCTGGTCCGGGATGAGCAGTATGTCCAGTGCCTACGACTTGTTGAAGTAGAAATCTTCATGCAAATCAAGGTTATTGATCGCTGTTCTGGTGTCCAGAAGCCCTTTTCGATCATAGGAAACGATGGCAGAAACATTATGTACAAAAAAAGTTACGATCAGCGCAAAAAAAACACTAAATAGTAGAATTGTTCAGGAGCCTGTAAAATGACTGCTATCTATTGCAGGACCATTCTGATAGTCCTCTCCTGAAGTGGTGGAGAAGGGAGTAATTGTAAGACCGAGAATTCCCCCATTTTGTATTTGATCCTCATGCACAACATTACATGTCATTTGACCTTTTAAAACTTTTGTCTCATTAAAATACTGACATTTAACCATAGTAGCAGTAGTGCGCCATACAGCCTAACTGCTTGTAGCAAAATAAAAGCTGCTGAGGCAAAAGGTTGAACATGTGTAAATCCACCCAGTAGAGTTCCCACCTCTCCTGTCCTGCTGTATCCCACATCTGCAGCGCCACCTGGCTGTTGTCCACCCGTATCGTCTTCACACTGTAGTCTATGCCTGTTGATGATGCAGGACGGACAAGATAGCATTCATCTGATTTAAGTCACTTAGTCATTTACTATCTTTTGCCTTACAATAATATTTTGTCCCTGTAATTTTGTATCCATATTCATTTTCAAAAGCAAACAAGAAATGATTGGCGCATAATAAGATACAAAAATGATGAAAGGAACCAACAATTGATTTCCGGGCTAAATCTGGATAAAACAAGGAACTTCAAAGGATAACATGTGGAACTTTATATGGAAATGTCTGAAATGTTACTTATCCATTGATGATTCCAAATCGACTACATTTGTCTCCAGTGCTCAAATAGAAACGGAGGAACAACATGGTTTTTGTCAATGCTTGCGTCACAATTGCGTCAACAGGAGTTGATCGGATATTGTATATTGTTCTAAAGGGACCACACAATTCAAAATCCATCTGACTTTCTCAACAACAACAAAAATACATTCTCAGAATCGTATGACTATTTTGAGAATCAAATGCTTCCAAGCAGGGCCTAAATAGAGAGGATATTAAGAAATGTGGAGCTGTTTGTACCAGGCTGCAGAACGACAGGAGAGGAACACGTGTCTTCACAAGCTGTTTCATGTGGCACTGTTTGGTCTGCCCAGCTCTACTGGTTTAAAACTACAACTTACACTGTTTGGTCTGCCCAGCTCTACTGGTTTAAAACTACAACTTACACTGTTTGGTCTGCCCAGCTCTACTGGTTTAAAACTACAACTTACACTGTTTGGTCTGCCCAGCTCTACTGGTTTAAAACTACAACTTACACTGTTTGGTCTGCCCAGCTCTACTGGTTTAAAACTACAACTTACACTGTTTGGTCTGCCCAGCTCTACTGGTTTAAAACTACAACTTACACTGTTTGGTCTGCCCAGCTCTACTGGTTTAAAACTACAACTTACACTGTTTGGTCTGCCCAGCTCTACTGGTTTAAAACTACAACTTACACTGTTTGGTCTGCCCAGCTCTACTGGTTTAAAACTACAACTTACACTGTTTGGTCTGCCCAGCTCTACTGGTTTAAAACTACAACTTACACTGTTTGGTCTGCCCAGCTCTACTGGTTTAAAACTACAACTTACACTGTTTGGTCTGCCCAGCTCTACTGGTTTAAAACTACAACTTACACTGTTTGGTCTGCCCAGCTCTACTGGTTTAAAACTACAACTTACACTGTTTGGTCTGCCCAGCTCTACTGGTTTAAAACTACAACTTACACTGTTTGGTCTGCCCAGCTCTACTGGTTTAAAACTACAACTTACACTGTTTGGTCTGCCCAGCTCTACTGGTTTAAAACTACAACTTACACTGTTTGGTCTGCCCAGCTCTACTGGTTTAAAACTACAACTTACACTGTTTGGTCTGCCCAGCTCTACTGGTTTAAAACTACAACTTACACTGTTTGGTCTGCCCAGCTCTACTGGTTTAAAACTACAACTTACACTGTTTGGTCTGCCCAGCTCTACTGGTTTAAAACTACAACTTACACTGTTTGGTCTGCCCAGCTCTACTGGTTTAAAACTACAACTTACACTGTTTGGTCTGCCCAGCTCTACTGGTTTAAAACTACAACTTACACTGTTTGGTCTGCCCAGCTCTACTGGTTTAAAACTACAACTTACACTGTTTGGTCTGCCCAGCTCTACTGGTTTAAAACTACAACTTACACTGTTTGGTCTGCCCAGCTCTACTGGTTTAAAACTACAACTTACACTGTTTGGTCTGCCCAGCTCTACTGGTTTAAAACTACAACTTACACTGTTTGGTCTGCCCAGCTCTACTGGTTTAAAACTACAACTTACACTGTTTGGTCTGCCCAGCTCTACTGGTTTAAAACTACAACTTACACTGTTTGGTCTGCCCAGCTCTACTGGTTTAAAACTACAACTTACACTGTGTTTGGTCTGCCCAGCTCTACTGGTTTAAAACTACAACTTACACTGTTTGGTCTGCCCAGCTCTACTGGTTTAAAACTACAACTTACACTGTTTGGTCTGCCCAGCTCTACTGGTTTAAAACTACAACTTACACTGTTTGGTCTGCCCAGCTCTACTGGTTTAAAACTACAACTTACACTGTTTGGTCTGCCCAGCTCTACTGGTTTAAAACTACAACTTACACTGTTTGGTCTGCCCAGCTCTACTGGTTTAAAACTACAACTTACACTGTTTGGTCTGCCCAGCTCTACTGGTTTAAAACTACAACTTACACTGTTTGGTCTGCCCAGCTCTACTGGTTTAAAACTACAACTTACACTGTTTGGTCTGCCCAGCTCTACTGGTTTAAAACTACAACTTACACTGTTTGGTCTGCCCAGCTCTACTGGTTTAAAACTACAACTTACACTGTTTGGTCTGCCCAGCTCTACTGGTTTAAAACTACAACTTACACTGTTTGGTCTGCCCAGCTCTACTGGTTTAAAACTACAACTTACACTGTTTGGTCTGCCCAGCTCTACTGGTTTAAAACTACAACTTACACTGTTTGGTCTGCCCAGCTCTACTGGTTTAAAACTACAACTTACACTGTTTGGTCTGCCCAGCTCTACTGGTTTAAAACTACAACTTACACTGTTTGGTCTGCCCAGCTCTACTGGTTTAAAACTACAACTTACACTGTTTGGTCTGCCCAGCTCTACTGGTTTAAAACTACAACTTACACTGTTTGGTCTGCCCAGCTCTACTGGTTTAAAACTACAACTTACACTGTTTGGTCTGCCCAGCTCTACTGGTTTAAAACTACAACTTACACTGTGTTTGGTCTGCCCAGCTCTACTGGTTTAAAACTACAACTTACACTGTGTTTGGTCTGCCCAGCTCTACTGGTTTAAAACTACAACTTACACTGTGTTTGGTCTGCCCAGCTCTACTGGTTTAAAACTACAACTTACACTGTTTGGTCTGCCCAGCTCTACTGGTTTAAAACTACAACTTACACTGTTTGGTCTGCCCAGCTCTACTGGTTTAAAACTACAACTTACACTGTTTGGTCTGCCCAGCTCTACTGGTTTAAAACTACAACTGGTTTTACACTGTTTGGTCTGCCCAGCTCTACTGGTTTAAAACTACAACTTACACTGTTTGGTCTGCCCAGCTCTACTGGTTTAAAACTACAACTTACACTGTTTGGTCTGCCCAGCTCTACTGGTTTAAAACTACAACTTACACTGTTTGGTCTGCCCAGCTCTACTGGTTTAAAACTACAACTTACACTGTTTGGTCTGCCCAGCTCTACTGGTTTAAAACTACAACTTACACTGTTTGGTCTGCCCAGCTCTACTGGTTTAAAACTACAACTTACACTGTTTGGTCTGCCCAGCTCTACTGGTTTAAAACTACAACTTACACTGTGTTTGGTCTGCCCAGCTCTACTGGTTTAAAACTACAACTTACACTGTTTGGTCTGCCCAGCTCTACTGGTTTAAAACTACAACTTACACTGTTTGGTCTGCCCAGCTCTACTGGTTTAAAACTACAACTTGCACTGTTTGGTCTGCCCAGCTCTACTGGTTTAAAACTACAACTTACACTGTTTGGTCTGCCCAGCTCTACTGGTTTAAAACTACAACTTACACTGTTTGGTCTGCCCAGCTCTACTGGTTTAAAACTACAACTTACACTGTTTGGTCTGCCCAGCTCTACTGGTTTAAAACTACAACTTACACTGTTTGGTCTGCCCAGCTCTACTGGTTTAAAACTACAACTTACACTGTTTGGTCTGCCCAGCTCTACTGGTTTAAAACTACAACTTACACTGTTTGGTCTGCCCAGCTCTACTGGTTTAAAACTACAACTTACACTGTTTGGTCTGCCCAGCTCTACTGGTTTAAAACTACAACTTACACTGTTTGGTCTGCCCAGCTCTACTGGTTTAAAACTACAACTTACACTGTTTGGTCTGCCCAGCTCTACTGGTTTAAAACTATAACTTACACTGTTTGGTCTGCCCAGCTCTACTGGTTTAAAACTACAACTTACACTGTTTGGTCTGCCCAGCTCTACTGGTTTAAAACTACAACTTACACTGTTTGGTCTGCCCAGCTCTACTGGTTTAAAACTACAACTTACACTGTTTGGTCTGCCCAGCTCTACTGGTTTAAAACTACAACTTACACTGTGTTTGGTCTGCCCAGCTCTACTGGTTTAAAACTACAACTTACACTGTTTGGTCTGCCCAGCTCTACTGGTTTAAAACTACAACTTACACTGTTTGGTCTGCCCAGCTCTACTGGTTTAAAACTACAACTTACACTGTTTGGTCTGCCCAGCTCTACTGGTTTAAAACTACAACTTACACTGTTTGGTCTGCCCAGCTCTACTGGTTTAAAACTACAACTTACACTGTTTGGTCTGCCCAGCTCTACTGGTTTAAAACTACAACTTACACTGTTTGGTCTGCCCAGCTCTACTGGTTTAAAACTACAACTTACACTGTTTGGTCTGCCCAGCTCTACTGGTTTAAAACTACAACTTACACTGTTTGGTCTGCCCAGCTCTACTGGTTTAAAACTACAACTTACACTGTTTGGTCTGCCCAGCTCTACTGGTTTAAAACTACAACTTACACTGTTTGGTCTGCCCAGCTCTACTGGTTTAAAACTACAACTTACACTGTTTGGTCTGCCCAGCTCTACTGGTTTAAAACTACAACTTACACTGTTTGGTCTGCCCAGCTCTACTGGTTTAAAACTACAACTTACACTGTTTGGTCTGCCCAGCTCTACTGGTTTAAAACTACAACTTACACTGTGTTTGGTCTGCCCAGCTCTACTGGTTTAAAACTACAACTTACACTGTTTGGTCTGCCCAGCTCTACTGGTTTAAAACTACAACTTACACTGTTTGGTCTGCCCAGCTCTACTGGTTTAAAACTACAACTTACACTGTTTGGTCTGCCCAGCTCTACTGGTTTAAAACTACAACTTACACTGTTTGGTCTGCCCAGCTCTACTGGTTTAAAACTACAACTTACACTGTTTGGTCTGCCCAGCTCTACTGGTTTAAAACTACAACTTACACTGTTTGGTCTGCCCAGCTCTACTGGTTTAAAACTACAACTTACACTGTTTGGTCTGCCCAGCTCTACTGGTTTAAAACTACAACTTACACTGTTTGGTCTGCCCAGCTCTACTGGTTTAAAACTACAACTTACACTGTTTGGTCTGCCCAGCTCTACTGGTTTAAAACTACAACTTACACTGTTTGGTCTGCCCAGCTCTACTGGTTTAAAACTACAACTTACACTGTTTGGTCTGCCCAGCTCTACTGGTTTAAAACTACAACTTACACTGTTTGGTCTGCCCAGCTCTACTGGTTTAAAACTACAACTTACACTGTTTGGTCTGCCCAGCTCTACTGGTTTAAAACGATCCCCAATACACTTCCAGTGTGCTTGATTCATGTATACAGAATGGTGCACTGACTTACGATGGGATTGCACAGCACTGTATGAGTGAAAAAACTTCATTGAATTAAACCAATATAAAATGGTATGGTGAGTCATGACATAATTGAGTATGCTCTCAGTCACACACAGAACAAACTCGTTTTGGGTGTGCAACATTAACCTACAGTACAACAGAAAGGTCAATCGGAAGAATCCAAGTCATGGTCAGTGTGAGTCAAGTCAGTCAATATACAGCACCACAATATGGTTTCTCTGCTTAATAGGCTGTGGCCTATAAGTGCAAGATCAACACAACATAATCAGCTTTCCACAGTGTTAAACAATCAGCATCTTAAAGTGCTTAGTGAGTAAAGCCAATGTGAGAGGGAGGGTGAGGTCAACCAGCCACAGGACTGGGCTCGGCTCTGAGTCGTGTTCATTAGGGCACACCGTAGCGAAACATTTTTCAACATGTAATAAAATGATTCTTCTACAACAATTCCAGGTAGTTCTGTTTCAGTTGGTTTTGTTCCATTGGTGCCTAATGAACACAACCCTGCTCTGCTGTAGAAAAGGAAGCCTGGAAAGGCCACTCACCGACGGTGGCAGAGGTGCCTGGGTAAAAGCAGTCATCACAGAACCGCCTGAGGAGAGAGGTCTTCCCCACACTGGAGTTGCCCACCAGGACGATCTTAAACAGGCGGTCTGGGGCCAACGCTGCACCCTCCTCCTGGAAACACAACACAGAGTGAAAGAGGGAGGTGTGTGTTAAGACTTCATATTATAAGTTTCATCCAACTCACTAACTCACTACTCACTATGTACTCAAGTCTACTTTTCCTCAAGTAATTACCAGGATAATTCAGATGGCAAGTATCCAATTCGATATATACTGGGAGAGAGTACACTGCAAACGACGACATGGCAACAAATATTTGAGCATTGAGCAGCATATTTGAACATATTATGAACACTGCATAATTAGCCCCCTAATTCCAAGAAACTCCACAACTATTATCCTATTATATTATTCTGTTATAGTAAAACAAAGTTGCACAAAGTTCTTGAAATACATAGTAATTTTCTAAAATCGACAGTAAATCATGGAAACACTTTCAACAAACACTAATACAAGTAGCTAATCCTGTTTGTGAGGTTCACTGCGGGGTCAACTCACTCAAAGTGAGAAACCCAACACCTGTGACTGTTTTGTTCCTATCTCAGGTCTGGTCTGTTGGAAAAACAGAGCTTTGTGAACACACTGTGCTGTACATCCACCTACACTCCTCCCCCACACCTCTCTTTACGGGGTCAGGAGAACAAACAAAAACCTGGTGACCTACAAACAACCCTGGAGGGAACATAATGTGAAAATGCTGAACAATCTCTTTCACTTCAAATGGAGGATAATTATGCCAAGCCAACTGAATCCTTCTAGTCTATTCAGTAGACAGACCACAATGTCTCTCCACATAATTTCATACAAACACTGATGTTGTGTCTCTATCTGAGCCCTGGTCCTACATGCTTACATTCCCCATAGTCTCCTTTCCGACAGGCTGGCCCCTGGGGGATGTAGGCATCTCTGTCTCTCTGGTGTCAACTGGCTGCTGCTGCTCCATCGTTGGAGGAGAACTGGGAGGATTTATAGAGGTCATCTGTAGCTCTATGTGCTCTTCCTCCTCGGCCTCCTCATGCCACTCCCAGAGCTGAGTCTGGTAGTTATCCTGTAGGAGCTGGGGTAGGTGGTCCTCCTCTATGGAGATGATCCTCTGGAGGGGTCTGTGGAGGGGTCTGGAATCCACCACGTCCTCCAGGCTGTAGCCATTCACTCCACCCGGACCCTTCCTCTTAGATTGGGGGAGCACTACCTCCTCATCCTCACTGGAGAGACAGGGATGAGATGGAAATTGATGGGGAAATTGGCTCAAATGCTTTTTTTGGAGTACAATGGTATGGATGTAGAATGTGAATGGACTTACAGGCATTTGCATATATTAAGAACAATGTGAATACTGTACAGACACGTTCTACACAGAACTTAAACTGCAGCCCTATTGAGCAGCTTTCTGTCCAACGTGAAATCTGTTTCACGTGCTTTATTTGGCTTTTTGCAATGCCACCTACTTAGAAAATATGAATCATTCACTATTAATAACTACAGTCATATTCATACTGAACAAGAGTGTATTGTAGGTGAATTGAACGTTTGTATCAATTAAGGCTTCCATAACAGCACCAGGCACTATCCATTCAATTTGTATTAAAAGCCTTTCTAAGCAAATAGTATACCTAAAGGCCTTTCTGTCAAAGGGATTCAGAGTATTTGATCCAGGTCTCAGGTTGCAAGCAGGATTTTTAACAGTATTCCTCAGTTTCTGCAAAACAACAAAACAAAAACAAATTCATCTGCAATTTGATTGAAAATGTTTTCTAGATTCCATGCTTTTCAAGGAATCATGTTTTTAGGTTAGTATCTATCAAACTTGATAGAGACAGACAGATACTGTAGATATATAGAAGGGGATTTCACAAAAAGAGAATGATTAATAAATACATTGCACATGTGTATACTTACTTGATAAGAGCACATGTCTCGCTCATCTCGTAAGTGCTTGTTCATTTCCCTGAAGATAATATAACAAGGAAGGGGTTCATTGCAACAGAAATACATACTTTCTAAGCAGTTAGAAACTGGATGGTTGGAGCACTGAATGCTGATTGGCTGAAAGCTATGGTATACGAGACTGTATACCACAGGTATGGCAAAACATTTCGTTTTACTGTTCTAATTACATTTGTATGACTAATTTCCCACTGCTAAGGGCTGTTTCCAGGCACTCCGCATTGCGTCGTGGTTAAGAACAGCTCTTAGCTGTGGTATATTGGCCATGTACCACACCCCTCGTGCCTCATGATTTAGTATAAAACAGCTTGAGGAGTTTGCCTGAGGTCAATGCGGTCTGTTGGATTGATGGCCTTGGTTTGTAGTGAATATAACATAACCTTCAGTATTGTACAGTATGATCATTGCTCCTTGATTTGGAGAGTAGTGGCTCTGAACTGATATACAGTAACCCACTGCCTCTCTCCTAGTGTGTGTGTGTGTGTGTGTGTGTGTGTGTGTGTGTGTGTTTGTCTGTTCCATCTCCACTTTTACCTCAGCAGGTCAAGTTGTTTCAGCAGGCTCGCTCGCTCCCTCTGCAATCCCTCTGTGACCCGGTACATCTCCCTGTGTTGGACAACAAATACACATATTCAAGTTATAATATCAGCATTTCATTAGGATCCCCATTAGCTAGCAGCTGCGACTCTTCCTGGGGTCCAAACAGAACATAAAACATTATATAATACAGAACATTAACAGACAAGTACATCACACAGACAGAACTACATCAAAATAAATTTAGGTATAGAGGCTTTTATACATTTATGCCTTCATAATCATGTGATTTATAGACGCTACTGAACGCAAGTAGGGCCTATGACAGATGTTCCCAACTCCGGTCCTTGAGTACCCCAAACAGTACACATTTTTATTGTAGCCCTGGACAAGCACACCTGATTCAACAAATTAGCAGGCCCTCAATGAGTTGATTCAGGTATGGTTGTACGGGGCTTTTGGGGTACTCAAGGAGCGGAGTTGGGAACCACTGGTCTAAGAAGTGGACTCACAAGGAGAAACAAGCACCCAAACAGGATCAAAGACACAGCCAGCCATCCAGATACTTACATCTCCCTCTCCTGGTTCAGGTGTGAGGACTGCTCCTGCAGGAGGACCAGCTGCTCCTGGGCCAGGCTCAGCTCCTGACTGGTGTGCTCCAGCTCCTGGGCCAGATCCTCATTGGTCTGCTTCAGTGCCACGTTCTCCACCTTGGTCACGTGTTGCTCGCTGTGCAGCTCCCGGCACTGATGCTCCCACTGGGTAGAGGACACGGTCACAGAGGAGACAAGCAGAGGTGACAACACACAAAACAACACTACAGCCTAAAGCAGACGCACTACAATAACCTGCACTTTCATTTCATTGATATCTGTGTTGAAGAATGGCAAGGCCAGTTGATCTGGGGTCACCATATCCCAGATGCTACTATGCAGTAACAATCATGGTCTGGGGTCTATGATTGGTAGAGTATGATCAATGTGCGATTGCTATGATACACCAAGCATTGATGAATCAAAGGATGAAACAAATGATATCTTCTAAACACATACTGGTCTGGTCTGACACGCATCCATTGAAGCCAGGGGTTGTGTGAGGACACGCAGATAAGGCTATTGTCTGAATGCAGCCTCAAACACTACTATCACTGTTCTAAATATATAAGTGTCACAACGGATCCAACACAACAACATAAGAGATGTTTTATCTAGCGACACTGATTAGGCTAGCCAGCATAGCGCCTGTATGCCTGCTCTACAGAGACGTGTTGGCACCATAGAAATAGAATATCTACAACGGACATTCCCAATCCAGTCAATGTTCTGCCATTCAATTTCTGGTTGGCAGAGAGGAATGTGGATGGTGCCAGGGAGATCTGAGTGAAGGCTTAGGTGACCTGGGAACAGTACAAGTTAAGGCCTTGTTTCCTTTTATAAAGCAAATTAAGATGCACTGGTAAGACTCCTTTCCATTTGATTAATTCATTTTAAAAGCTTCCGTGGAGTTCTGTTTTTGATAGTGTTATTGTTGCGTATTATCATCATTGCGTATTATCATCATTTAATTTCCATTTGAGAGTAAGCTGCAGACACTCAGGGACAGCTCTTAGAGCTTCAAGTCTACTAATAAGGCTGGTCACAATTAATTCCAGATCAATCAGAGTTGATATTTCACATTGTTCAAAACACTTTCAGGAAAATGTGATTTAATAAATAATAATGATATGTTCTGTACAGTAGAATTCTGTCCTTTACTGTGATGCCAGTGATGATCAATTTCTCATCATTGGTGTCCCGACTCACCCTCCTTTGTTTCTGGAAGATCTGATCCAGCTCCCTTTCCTTACTGGACAGCTGATGCTCCAGATCCTGACTCCTAGACAAGAAGTGCTCAGAGTCCTGCAGTGGAGAGTGAGAGTCAGTGTGCAACAGAGTGAGAGTCAGTGTGAGAGAAAGAGTGTGTGTGAGAGAGAAAGAGAGAGAGAAAGACAAAGAGAGAGAAAGAGAGAGAGAAAGAAAGAGAGAGAGTGAGTGTGTGAGAAAAAGTGTATGAGAAAGAGTGTGAGACAGAGCTTGAGAGAAAGAGTGTGTGAGAGAGATCTCAGTGTGTGTTGTATTCAGTGGGAGATCTCTTTACCTGCAGTAAGATCCGGTCCTTCTCCTTTTTAATTTGCTGTTCCATTTCTTCATATAAGCGATGGATCTCATCGTCATGTGTTGCTGATTTCCTGTTCGGATTTAGAAATATTTTCATCTTGTTAATGCTAATACAGCATATTCCGTTAGTTTGGTGAATCACATGCATAGGCATAGAATCACATACATAGGCATAGAATCACATGCAATAGGCATAGAATCACATACATAGGCATAGAATCACATGCAATAGGCATAGAATCACATGCATAGGCATAGAATCACATGCATAGGCATAGAATCACATGCATAGGCATAGAATCACATGCATAGGCAGCGTATAAATTCCGTACTTGAGATCTTACATGAGCTTCCAGTCTGCCATTTCAATCATACAGTAGGTATTTGTGACCTATTGTGATGCATTCCAAACAGGCACAGCAACAAATAGATGTTCAAGGGAGTACCATGAAAAAATAACACTTATTATCAGTCTAGCATTACATGCAGTTCACATCTGAAGATAATAGGGATAACTGTAATTACTGAAACATACCAGGCCTGACTACTCTGGTCAGCTTTAATTAAACATCCCTGCGTGTCTACAGCTCAGAATACAGCAAGAAAGACATTGACAATACATTTTGAAACAGCTGCAAAGTGTGAGCCACACTTTCTCTCTCTTATGAAACATTTGCATTCATTTCTGTCAGAAACAGCCCACCGAACTGGATGCTTTTCAACTATGTGAAACTGTGTGATAATGCACCACTGTGGTACAAAAGCTGTGCTCTGTTGAAAAGAGATTGTGGAGTAGTATTCCTTGTGTAAAATTGCCATACATATTGCCCGAATTGAAGAAAGTTGGCGTTTAGGGAGAACATTCACAAACACTTAACATGGCTTTGGAACTGGAAGGTTGAGTAAATGTGTCTCTTGAAGTAAATGTTTGTTGCACCCACACTGTAAAACTTTAACACTTCTACCCTCCCAAGGCAGGACTAACACTCAATGTGTGGAATTTAGCTGGCTTAACTAAGGACTACAAATCTGGAAGAAAAAGTTATGCTTTTAGTAATAGAATGAAAAAAACTCAGGGAAAAACAGATACATACCTGGGGATGACCATTCTGTAGATGCCCTCATGCCATAAAAGTCTAACTGGCACACATAGCAAGTACATGCAGTAGGCTACTTCGCCCTTCATTACTCAGGCAATGAGGTTTTCTGTAAAGGAACATTTAGAGCTAGCTTGGTCCCAGGTCTGTTGATGCTGCCTTGCCAATGACTATAGGAGTTGGCAAGACAGCCCAAACAGATCTGGGACCAGACAACAGTGGGCTGCTAATTGCCTAAATCCTACATGTGCACCAATATCTGATGAATGAAGTAGTAGGCTTCTAACCTTTTAAGGGCACTCTCCATCTCCATCCTCTCCTGGTTGGCCCCTGTGATCTGTAAAATTACTCTGGCCAGGAACTCCTCAAAGTTGGACAGGAGGTGCGGCTCGTCCCTCCTCAGCTGGGCCCAAAGACTACGCACCTCACCAGGGCTGATGGGAAGCGGGTCAGAACAAAGATTAGCCTGAATGACAAGACCTGGAATACAGTCTGTATACTGCAGTTCGATTTCTGTAGAAGAACTGTACTGAGGTTCTTCATGGAGGAAAGAAATTGAATTATACTTGAAGTAGAATTGTATGGAGACACGGACATAGAAATAGAGCCATGAATAGATTTTCTTGTAAGACAAGGTCAATGTGAACAATTAGAACAATGTAGGCAGGCAGGCTGTGGACAGGCAGTGGGTGGCTGTGGACAGGCAGGCAGTGGGTGGCTGTGGGCTGCCTGCAACCATGCTTACATATTTGTTTAAAATGTACATTTGGGCAAGATGATCTTGGCCTTGAAAATCCCCTTTCCGGTTAGAAGAAAACAACTATTTTGACGGTTTGAAGCCATCTTTGTCTGTGCCCAGGTATTCACGTCAGTGTTCAGATAACGACTGCTATTGAACATTGTATTGTAAAAGGCAGGTGAATGTGTGGAAAGACAAAACAATCATCCTCCGCCATGGAAGACTCCTTACAGTAGACTCCTACGCCATGTCAACTTCAGGAAGACACACCAGAGGTTGGTGCACAAACCGATCTGATGTAAATTGTCAGCATTCCTCTCTGGTTCTAACCCAGGTTTACACAGTCAATAGGAAGTCCTTATCAAATGTACATCCTCCACTCCTACTGTTTAACTTTATTGAGCTGTACTTGTTTGCTAAAGGTGAGTCTAGTCATGCGTTATACGAGGCCTGGCTTTATCTTTTCCCTCCCAATGCCTGGAGTTCAAAAAGCCAAAATCATTGGTACCAGCACCCAGTCACCAATGTCTGGAATAGACATGAATGTCATCGACTGTAATGATTTGTTGAAGGTTAAGCAAGCCAAATCAATGTTGATGAACTTTTCCTATGTCTGATGTTTTTGAGGAAGAAGACAGATTAAATCCTGAAGTGTACTATGTTCTATGCTTGGTTGTTAAGCTCAGAATTTCCAGAGAAATATCGAAGCAAGTAGATTGAAACAGCAAGTAGTGGCTCGCACTACTAAGGAGTGGCAACTTACAGTGCTTTTTGTTTTGCACAGCTGACCAATCTAATGGAATAGACAAATAGGTCATTTGAGGGCATTATTGAGGGGTGGATTGCATAAGACAAAAACACTCACTCCTCAAAGACGTTGCTGGCTCCCAAGCTCTCCATTAGCATGCAGAAGTGCCTCTCCTCCTCGTCCTCACTGCCCACCAACCGTTCCTCCCACTGGGTCTGGTACAGGGAGTCTGGAGGGCCCTGAGTGGGTTCCTTGGCAATGGGGCTGGCCATCCCCTCTGTTGCAGAGATCCTCCGGCCAAACAGGAACTCACCTAGAGAAACAAGAATCCAGGAGATTATTCATAATATCCTTTACTCTCACTCTCCACTCTTTCCCTCTACCTGCACCTACGCTGAGCTACCATACTCCGCCTGCACGGTGCACTAGCACTGTTGATGTTATTATGTGGAAATAGACACTAAGATTGACATCAAAACTGAACAATCACAGCACAAAAACATACAGTGGAGAGTAGAAAGTGAGAAGGGAACATAGTCAACCTACTAAAGCCCAAGGAGAATTCCTCCAGGGTGAGGTATCCATTGCCGTCAGAGTCCAGGGTGTCAAAGACATTCTCCAGCTCCTCGGCACTGAGGGGCAGCTCTCCATGGAGCCTCTGTGGAGTAGGACACACTGTCAGGTGACATTGACACGACTGGGGACCTGAAGGATTCCGGAGTATTTACATTAACAATACATTACATGGTACAACAGCTGCCAGCCAGGCATAAGCCCCTGGGAAAACACTCAACACTATGATTAGCATCAGAAGAGATTTGTATCCAAGTACAGGACGAGTATTTATAGGGACTTCATGTTCATAAGGAGTAGGATAGTGTATTATTTGCGCTCACACAACTGATCTAATGGATGTATTGGGTTCATGATGAAGGAATTGTGAATAACTACTCTATTTTTGTTTTGTAAAATGTTTATATTAATGAACTTGTGACATCTTTATTCGGATTGAACCCAAACATTTTAGAAATTAACATATGCCCAGTCAACAAAAACAGCAAAAAAAGTCAACAACATAAACCTTAATCTGTGTTAATACATACCACCATTTACACACCAAGGCCAAGCAGAGTGTAAAAACTGTTTGGAATATAGACAAGCAAACAAGAGACTTAAAACCTACTGAAACCCTGAAAATAAACAGTAAAGACCAGAATGATCTTGAAAAGCCAAATGCTGCCACACCTCTGTGAGCTGTGCATGTCAATGTTTACACTGAAACAAACCACTTGTGAAATTCATAGTAGGAACTCTGCTGTCCACTGTTTGTACATTCTGTTATCTGGACTGAACACATCCCTTATGTCAGCAAACAGAGTTCACAGCCTGAGACACACCACTGCCAACCTTTAGGTCATGGTGTGAAAAACATTGTACAGGCTGTACAGTATGTGCATCAGCACAAAATGCTACATGTGCACATCTATGGCAATGCTGTCAATTGCTAGAATACGTTATTAAAGTAAATAAAACATATAAAAAGGGTTCTTGTGCCACTTAACCAGATTCTTAACCCTTGTGGATAAACAAGGGTTGCCTTATCAAGCATAGTAAATACCTGACTAAATCAAAATGACTTTCCTGTACCACCTGCTCTGGTTGTATGTAGTGGATTCGGAAAGTATTCAGACCCCTTGACTTTTCCCACATTTTGTTACGTAGTTTATTATGTAGTTTTTGTCCCTTGTCAATCTACACACAATACCCCATAATGACAAAGCAAAAACAGGTTTATGATATTTGTGCAATTTTTTTTTTTTTAACCCCATCAATATCACATTTACATAAGCATTCAGACCCTTTACTCTGTACTTTGTTGAATCCCCTTTAGCAGCGAGTAAAGCCTGGAGTCTTCTTGGGTATATGACGCTACAAGCTTGGCACACCGGTTTTGGAAGTTTCTCCCATTCTTCTTTGCAGATCATCTCAAGCTCTGCCAGATTGGATGGGGAGCGTCGCTGCACAGCTATTTTCAGGTCTTTCCAGAGATGTTTGATCGGGTTCAAGTCCAGGCTCTGGCTGGACCACTCAAGGACATTCAGAGACTTATCCCGAAGCCACTCCTACGTTGTCTTGGCTGTGTGCTTAGGGTCAGTCCTGAGCACTCTGGAACAGGTTTTCATCAAGGATCTCTCTGTACTTTGCTCCATTCATCATTCCCCCAACCTGAATAGTCAAATCAAACCACATGTGCTGAATACAACAGGTGTAGACCTTAAAATGAAATGCTTACTTAAGAGCCCTAACCAACAATGCAGTTTTTTTAAAGGATAAGAACAAAAAATAAAAGTAACAAGTAATTAAAGAGCAGCAGTAAAATAACAGCGAGATTATATACAGGGGGGTACCGCTACCGACTCAATGTGCAGGGGCAACCGGTTAGCTGAAGTAATATGTACATGTAGGTAGAGTTATTAAAGTGACTATGCATAGATGATAACAGAGAGTAGCAGCGGTGTAAAAAAAGTGGGGGTTGGCAATGCAAATAGTCTGAGTAGCCATTTGATTAGGTGTTCAGAAGTCTTATGGCTTGGGGGTAGAAGCTGTTTAGAAGCCTCTTGGACCTAGACTTGGCGCTTCGGTACCGCTTGCCGTGCGGAAACAGAGAGAACAGTCTATGACTGTTGTGGCTGGAGTCTTTGACAAGTGCCTTCCTCTGATGGTGTCAGAGGGCCTTCCTCAGACACCGCCTGGTATAAAGGTCCTGGATGGCAGGAAGCTTGGCCCCAGTGATGTACTGGGCCGTACGCACTACCTTCTGTAGTGCCTTGCGGTCGGAGGCCGAGCATTTGCCATACCAGGCAGTTATGCAACCAGTTAGGATGCTCTCGATGGCGCAGCTTTAGAACCTTTTGAGGATCTGAGGACCCATGCCAAATCTTTTCAGTATCCTCAAATCAAATCAAATCAAATTTTATTTGTCACATACACATGGTTAGCAGATGTTAATGCGAGTGTAGCGAAATGCTTGTGCTTCTAGTTCCGACAATGCAGTGATAACCAACAAGTAATCTAACTAACAATTCTAAAACTACTGTCTTATACACAGTGTAAGGGGATAAAGAATATGTACATAAGGATATATGAGTGAGTGATGGTACAGAGCAGCATACAGTAGATGGTATCGAGTACAGTATATACATATGAGATGAGTATGTAGACAAAGTAAAACAAAGTGGCATAGTTAAAGTGGCTAGTGATACATGTATTACATAAGGATGCAGTCGATGATGTAGAGTACAGTATATACGTATGCATATGAGATGAATAATGTAGGGTAAGTAACATTATATAAGGTAGCATTGTTTAAAGTGGCTAGTGATATATTTACATAATTTCCCATCAATTCCCATTATTAAAGTGGCTGGAGTTGGGTCAGTGTCAATGACAGTGTGTTGGCAGCAGCCACTCAATGGTGGCTGTTTAACAGTCTGATAGCCTTGAGATAGAAGCTGTTTTTCAGTCTCTCAGTCCCAGCTTTGATGCACCTGTACTGACCTCGCCTTCTGGATGATAGCGGGGTGAACAGGCAGTGGTTCGGGTGGTTGATGTCCTTGATGATCTTTATGGCCTTCCTGTAACATCGGGTGGTGTAGGTGTCCTGGAGGGCAGGTAGTTTGCCCCCGGTGATGCGTTGTGCAGACCTCACTACCCTCTGGAGAGCCTTACGGTTGAGGGCGGAGCAGTTGCCGTACCAGGCGGTGATACAGCCCGCCTGAGGGGGAATAGGTTTTGTCGTGCCCTCTTCACAACGGTCTTGGTGTGCATGGACCAAGTTAGTTTTTTGGTGATGTGGACACCAAGGAACTTGAAGCTCTCAACCTGCTCCAATGCAGCCCTGTCGATGAGAATGGGGGCATGCTCGGTCATCTTTTTCCTGTAGTCCACAATCATCTCTTTTGTCTTGATCACCTTGAGGGATAGGAATTCTCCGGTTGGAACATTATTGAACATTTATGATAAAAAAAACATCCTAAAGAATGTTTCTATACTTAGTTTGACAAGTTTCTACGGGCTGTAACGGAACTTTTTTAACTTTTCGTCCGACGTTTGGCAGGACCTGAATGAGTGTTTGGATTTGTTTGCCAAACGCCCTAACAAAAGAGGCTATTTGGACATAAATTAACTTTATCAAACAAATCAAACATTTATTGTGGAACTGGGATTCTTGGGAGTGGATTCTGATGAAGATCAAAGGTAAGTGAATATTTATAATGCTATTTCTGACTAATGTTGACTACACAATATGGCGGATATCTTTTTGGCTGCTTTGTTGTCTGAACGCTGTACTCAGATTATTGCATGGTTTGCTTTTTCTGTAAAGTTTTTTTGAAATCTGACACAGCGGTTGCATTAAGGAGAAGTATATCTCTAATTCCATGTACAACACTTGTATTTTCATCAACATTTATGATGAGTATTTCTGTAAATTACTGCATGTTTTATAACTACTGAACATAACGCGTAAGAAAACATACATGTATTGTGTAACATGAAGTCCTATGAGTGTCACCTGATGAAGATCAAAGATTAATGATTAATTTTCTCTATTTGTGCTTTTTGTGACTCCTCTCTTTGGCTGGAAAAACTGCTGTGTTTTTCTGTGAGTTGGTGGTGACCTGACATAATCGTTTGTGGTGCTTTCGCTGTAAAGCCTTTTTGAAATCACACTGTGGCTGAATTAATGAGAATCTTATCTTTAAAATGGTGTAAAATACTTGTATGCTTGAGGAATTTTAATTATGAGATTTTTGTTGTTTTGAATTTGGCGCACTGCACTTTCACTGGCTGTTGGCGATGTGGACGCTACCGTCCCACATATCTCAGAGAGGTTAATGGTGTTGGAGTCGTGCCTGGCCATGCAGTCATGAGTAAACAGGGAGTACAGGATGGGGCTGAGCACGCACCCCTGAGGAGCCCCTGTGTTGAGGATCAGCGTGGTGGATGTGTTGTTACCTACCCTTACCACCTGGGGGTGGCCCGTCAGGAAGTTCAGGATCCAGTTGCAGAGGGAGGTGTTTAGTCCCAGGGTCCTTAGCTTATTGATGAGCTTTGAGGACACTATGGTGTTGAACGCTGAACTGTAGTCAATGAATAGCATTCTCACATAGGTGTTCCTTTTGTCCAGGTGGGAAAGGGCAGTGTGGAGTGCAATAGATTGCATAATCTGTGGATCTGTTGGGGTGGTATGCAAATTGGAGTGGGTCTAGGGTTTCTTGTATAATGGTGTTGATGTGAACCATGACCAGCCTTTCAAAGCACTTCATGGCTACAGACATGAGTGTTATGGGTCGGTAGTCATTTAGGCAGGTTACCTTAGTCCTCTTGGGCACAGGGACTATGTTGGTCTGTTTAATAAATTATGGTATTACAGACTCGGACAGGGAGAGGTTGAAAATGTCAGTTTAGACACTTGCCAGTTAGCGCATGCTTGCAGTACACGTCCTGGTAATCCGTCTGGCCCTGCGGCCTTCTGAATCTTGACCTGTTTAAAAGGTCTTACTCACATCGGCTGCTGAGAGCGTGATCACACAGTCTTCCGGAAGAGCTGGTGCTGTTAAGCATGTTTTAGTGCCATCTGCCTCGAAGCAAGCATAGAAGTAGTTTAGCTCATCTGGTAGGCTCGTGTCACTGGGCAGCTCTCGGCTGTGCTTCCCTTTGTAGTCTAATGGTTTGCAAGCCCTGCCACATACAACGAGAGTCAGAGCTGGTGTTGTGCGATTCAATCTTAGTCCTGTATTGACGCTTTGCCTGTTTGATGGTTTGTCGGAGGGCATAGCGGGACTTCTTATAAGCTTCTGGGTTAGAGTCCCGCTCCTTGAAAGCAGCAGCTCTACCCTTTAGCTCAGTGCGGATGTTGCCTGTAATCCATGGCTTCTGGTTGGGGTATGTACGTACGGTCACTGTGGGGACAACGTCATCGATGCCCAAAGCCAATGACTCATGTGGTGTACTCCTCAATGCCATCAGAGGAATCCCATAACATATTCCAGTCTGTGCTAGCAAAACAGTCTTGTAGCTTAGCATCTGCTTCATCTGACCACTTTTTTTTATTGATCTAGCCACTGGTGCTTTCCGCTTTAATTTTAGCTTGTAAGCAGAAATCAGGAGGATAGAATTAGGGTCAGATTTGCCAAATGGAGGGCGATGGAGCGCTTTGTATGCGTCTCTGTGTGTGGAGTAAAGGTGGTCCAGGTTGCACATTTAACATGCTGATAGAAATTTGGTAAAACGGATTTAAGATTCCCTGCATTAAAGTCCCCGGCTACCAAGAGCGCAGCCTCTGAGTGAGCGTTTTCTTGTTTGCTTATGGGTGGAATACAGCTCATTCAATGCTGTCTTAGTGCCAGCCTCTGACTGTTGTGGTATGTAAACAGCTATGACAAATACAGATGAAAACTCAAAGTAGATAGTGTGGTCTACATACTTCACTTTGACATTCAGAGCATTGGGCAGAAATCACATCGCGTCATCACCCACCTTGGGCCTTCGCGATGCTTTGTTTTAATTAAACAGTCGGATTCCCCTGGTCCGCACCAGTTCTAAGTCAGCTGCTAGGCGCCGCCCGAGGCAACCCGCTCTCTACCTCAGATGAGCAATAGCTCGAGACTTCCTTAGATATCATGCACCAGCTGTTATTTACAAAAATACATCGTCCGCCGCCCCTTGTCTTACCAGACGCCGCTGTTCTATCCTGCCGGTACAGCGTATAACCAGCCAGCTGTATGTTGATAGTGTCGTCATTCAGCCACGACTCCGTGAAGCATAAGATATTAGTTTTGAATGTCCCATTGGTAGTTTAATCTCGCGCGTAGGTCATCTATTTTCTTCTCCAAAGATTGCACATGTGCTAGCAGAATGGAAGTAAGTGGGATTTTATTAGATCGCCTACGAATTCTCAGAAGGCAGCCCGCCCTTTGGCCCCTTTATCTCCACCTCCTCTTCACGCAAATCACAGTGTTTTGGTACCCTCCCCAGATCTGTGCCTCGACACAATCCTGTCTTGGAGCTCTACAGACAATTCCCTTGACCTCATGGCTTGGGTTTTGGCTTGACATGCACTGTCAACCGTGAGACCTTATATAGACAGGTGTTTGCCTTTCCAAATCATGTCCAATCAATTGAATTCCAAGTTGTAGAAACATGATCAATGGAAACAGGATGCACTTGAGCTCAATTTCGAGTCTCACAGCAAAGGGCCGGAAAACTTATGTAAATAAGGTATTTCAGTTTTTTATTTTGAATACATTTGCAAAAATGTCTAAAAAACGGTTTTCGCTTTGTCATCTTGGGGTTTTGTGTGTATAGATTGATGCGATTTTTATTTATTTAATACATTTTAGAATAATGCTGTAACGTAACAAAATGTGGAAAAAGTCAAGGGGTCTGAATACTTTCCGAATGCACTGAAGCTATAGGCCAGCAGATCTGCATTTCAGTTGCTAACACTGACTACCTACTTGTATGTTAATTAGACTAATTTACACAGTGGGAGAATCAATGTACTGTGCACTCCTGCATATGTTGAGTTATGCATTTCCATTACTAAAAAAATGTAATTCTTCCACTCCTAATGAACATGAGGACAAGGTCATTTTCAATATACTTCCGTAAGCAATGATCAAAGAGACCCATCCATTCTATTGAGAGACCCTTGTCACGGCGTGGGATCACAAGTGCTCCATTAAAATAATACTGCCATGGATGAATGTGAAAGGCTTCTGGATCTGCACAATAATGCAGCTGAAGGAGATGTATGACAAAGCGTGGATCCGCTTGGCTCTTTTCTGCCAGTAGGTGTTGTGGGTTCCTGGCACTCTTTTCACATACACTCCTGAATTAGAATGAATGTCCTCAGAAACATCTCTAATGAGCATACAACAGAGATATATAAGTGTTCTAGCTAATTCTAAGGAGCACGCACAGTCTGTCTTCCATGTGCAGCCTAATGAACTTACCAGATATTTGTCTCCAAATCTAACATAAACGTCTATGGAGGATTTGTTGCAGTTGTTAGATTGCTATAATTTCCTCATTGTTTAGTGTATTCTATTGTTAACAGCAGTCATTCAGAAGCCCTTACAAAAACCTGAATGATAACAATAGTGAGATACGGGACCAGGTGTGTTGGCTAGAATACATCTAGAGAAATCCATCACAACTCCAACCGACTACCACTCAGAATTATTTTGAACCTTCAGAGCGGCAAAACAATATTCAGCATGAATCACAGTGCATCGTAAAAATCAGTATCAAAAGTTTGAGCTTTAAAATATTTGGTACTCTTGACATAATGACATAAAAGTAACATTGACACATGACTAGGGAACTACACAGTAGGGATTGGAACATACATAATGCACGTCTAGTGTAGCCTAAACATTTCAATAACTTCCTATGAGATGACTGTCAGACTCGGTGATCCCATATAGGTGATCTTACCTGCATGTCCCGGCGGGTGATGAAGCCCTTGTCCTCAATGTCACAGGTCTGGAAGAAGTCATGGGTCTTCTCCAGCATGGTGCGGTGTCCTCTAGACCTCTCGCTGCCTCCAGTGTCACAGTCCTTCCAGTCACACTCCGCTGGGCTCTCCACCCTGAACCCGTGGTGAGGAGCACTCCCGGAATTCACTTTCGGGGTACTGGTGAAAGCTGCCATGGCGTGTGGTATGTGGTGTGACTCCGCTTTCTCTCTCTCTCCCCCTACTCCTTCACATGGGTCAGGTGCACTCAGGTCTAGATGGGGGTTAAGAGAAGAGACCCAGAGTAGAGATGCAGGTTCAGGCTGCAGCACATCAGAGGCTCTCAGCAGCGATGTCACTGCTTGTTATCTCTTAGCAACCGCCTCTTTAATTAGTAGATGAAGCATAGTCTGAGAGAGATAGACAGGAAAGAAGCAAAGGTAAAATAGATCCCTTTAAATAACTCTCTCTGAATGAAGGAGCATGTCAGACTATTGTCTTTCTATACATAGCATTTTAATGTTGTTCATTTTCTCTAGATAACATAACCTAGATCTTATTAGAATATAATGACATGTAGCCTAATAATTAGTGATGAGGGCAACAAACAAAAAAATCGATACAGTTACATATCGGGATATTATTTTTGATGATATATCGTATCGTATAATTTTGACAAAATCACAATATATTTTTTTCTCTAGTTGGCTGTACCGGCACCAAAACTCAAGTATTTTTCCTTCATAGATTGTTCATCTTCTTTTTAAAAAGGGAGTCAATTGATTTGAACACTTATATCCATGACTGATGAAAACAAATTCTCATGGCTCTGTCCCTCTGCTGCAGACATATGTTGAGTAATATGTTTGGAACATTGAATCGGTATAAAATCACAGTATCGAATCACAAAACATATAGAATCGTGATAATCGCAATTAGGGTTGCACATTTTGGGGAATATTCAGAGGTGGAAACTTTCCGTGGGAATATATGGGAATTAACGGAAATATGCTAATTAATATTAATACCATTTAAATGTAGATGTTTTTTGCATTGGATATATTTACCATATCATATGATCCAAGATGGCGTAGCAGTCAGACGTCTTTGTCTTGTACCATGTGTATATATTTTTTTCTTTGTGTTATTGACTGTTTTGTTTATTCCATGTGTAATTCTGTGTTGTTGTATGTGTCGAATTGCTATGCTTTATCTTGGCCAGGTCGCAGTTGCAAATGAGAACTTGTTCTCAACTAGCCTACCTGGTTAAATAAATATGGAGACAGAAACATAAATCTTTTACCTTATCATAAGTAGACATAATTGCAAATGATTAAATTCAACTTTAATTAAATGAGTTGACTCTTCACATGGGATGATTTCACTGAACAACAAAAGAAAGGGAATATTGAATGATCCCCAATGATCAATCGCATCTCCCAAAAACCTTTTCAACATACATCTGTAAAAAGTCTAGAAACTGAAGCTTTGGTTGTCTTCCTCTCAGGCATCCATGTCTTCTCCCTGGACCTCCTCAATGGCCACCTCTTGAACATCAGACTCTGAGGCCTATTCTTCACTGTCACTTTCCAACCTTGTTGAGGATGGCTTGTTGTCAGGCTCAAAAAGACTCAAATTTGCCCGGATGGCCACCAATTTTTCAACCCTTGCATTAGTCAGCCTGTTGCGTGCCTTGGTGTGTGTGTTCCCAAAAAAAGGACCAGTTGCGCTCTGAGGCAGCTGATGTTGGTGGGATTTGGAGGATGGAGGCAACAGGAGAAAGAGCCTCAGATCCACAAAGTTCCTTCCACCAGGTAGCTGATGAGATATGTTGGCACAACTGCCATATTGCATCTCCATTCCAAAGCCCTTGCTTGGAAGTGTACTTCGCCAGACTGCCAAGAACCTTGCCCTCATCCAGGCCAAGGTGGCGAGACCTGGTAGTGATAACACCATAGGCCTTGTTGATCTCTGCACCAGACAGGATGCTATTGCCAGTATATTTGGGGTCCACCATGTACGCTGCGGTGTGTATGGGCTTCAGGCAGAAGTCTTCAGGCTTTTTATGTATTTTTCCTCTGCTTGGAGCAACAGTGAAGTGGGCAGGGCAGAACAGATTTCTTCTCTTACATTTGCAAGCAGAGTCTGAACATCAGACATGATGGCATTGTCTTCCTCAATCCATGCAATGGCTACTGCCATAGGTTTCAGGAGTTTCAGGCTGCTTACCACTCTCTCCCAAAATACATAATACAGGAGGATCCTCTTGATGGGGCAGTCCAAATCAGCAGACTGTGATGTGGCCATTTCTTGGAGAGACACCTCCCCTCCAGGAGACAGTCAAACATGACGACAACACCACCCCAACGGGTGTTGGGCAGATTCAATGTGGTGCTCTTATTCTTCTCACTTTGCTTGGTGAGGTAGATTGCTGCTATAACTTGATGACCCTTCACATACCTAACCATTTCCTTGGCTCTCTTGTAGAGTGTATCCATTGTTTTCAGTGCCATGATGTCCTTGAGCAGATTCAATGCATGAGCAGCACAGCCAATGGGTGTGATGTGAGGGTAGGACTCCTCCACTTTAGACCAAGCTGTCTTCATGTTTGCAGCATTGTCTGTCACCAGTGCAAATACATTCTGTGGTCCAAGGTCATTGATGACTTCCTTCAGCTCATCAGCAATGTAGAGACCGGTGTGTCTGTTATCCCCTGTGTCTGCTCTTGCAGAATACTGGTTGAGGGGTGGAGAGGATGTAGTTAATTATTCCTTGGCCACGAACATTCATCAGAGATGATTGCAATACAGTCTGCTTTCTCTCTGATTTGCTTGACCTTCACTTGAACTCTGCTGAACTCCGCATCCAGCAAATGAGTAGATAAAGCATGTCTGGTTGGAGGGGTGTATGCTAGGCGAAGAACATTCTGAAATCTCTTTCAAAGTCAAAATCAAAAATAAGTACTGCAGTGCACCTCCCCCTCATGGACTGCACCAGATTTGCCAGTTCTTGCTGTGAGATGCTACCCCACTCTTCCACCAAGGCACCTGCAAGTTCCTGGACACTTCTGGGGGGAATGGCCCTAGCTCTAACCCTCCGATCCAACAGGTCCCAGACGTGCTCAATGGGATTGAGATCCGGCCTCTTCACTGGCCATGGCAGAACACTGACATTCCTGTCTTGCAGGAAATCATGCTGGAGGGTCATGTCAGGATGAGCCTGCAGGAAGGGTACCAGATGAGGGAGGAGGATGTCTTCCCTGTAACGCACAGAGTTGAGATTGCTTGCAATGACAACAAGCTCAGTCCGATGGTGCTGTGACACACCGCCCAGACCATGACGGACCCTCCACCTCCAAATCGATCTCGCTCCAGAGTACAGGCCTCGGTGTAACGCTCATTCCTTCGACAACAAATGTGAATCCGACCATCACCTCTGGTGAGAGCTAACCGCGACTCGTCAGAAAAGAGCACTTTTTGCCAGTCCTGTCTGGTCCAGCGATGGTGGGTTTGTGCCCATAAGCGATGTTGTTGCCGGTGATGTCTGGTGAGGACCTGCCTTACAATAGGCCTACAAGCCCTCAGTCCAGCCTCTCTCAGCCTATTGCAGACAGTCTGAGCACTGATGGAGGGATTGTGTGTTCCTGGTGTAACTCTGGCAGTTGTTGTTGCCATCTACCGATCCTGTGCAGGGGTTGTTACACGTGATCTGCCACTGCGAGGACGATCAGCTGTCCATCCTGTCTCCCTGTAGTGCTGTCTTAGGCCTCTCACAGTATGGACATTGCAATTTATTGCCCTGGCCACATCTGCAGTTCTCATGCCTCCTTACAGCATGCCTAAAGCACGTTCACGCAGATGAGCAGGCCGCCTGGGCATCTTTCTTTTGGTGTCTTTCAGAGTCAGTAGAAAGGCCTCTTTAGTGTCCTAAGTTTTCATAACTGTGACCTTAATTGCCTACCATCTGTAAGCTGTTAGTGTCTTAACAACCGTTCCACAGGTGCATGCTCATTAATTGTTTATGGTTCATTGAACAAGCATTGGAAACAATGTTTAAACCCTTTACAATGAATATCTGTGACGTTATTTAGATTTTTACGAATTATCTTTGAAAGACAGGGTCCTGAAAAGGGGACGTATCTTTTTTGCTGAGTTGATTTACTAGTTAACAAAATAATCATATATGTCATATAAAATATATCCACCCCACCCAGTATTGTAATCAAAATTTACCAGCAAGCATGTAGTCCTTGGCTCAGACAGTGTAGTAGTGTGGGCTCAAGAGCATCCCATTACTGTGCAAGATCTTGAGATTCAGCTGTACATGTGATGGAAGAATGCTCTGTGCATGCAGAGGGTTGCAATTCCATTGATTTGGGGATAGTTTAACCAAAATATGCCACAAGACCTAGAATTGCCTTATGTGTATCCCACAAAAAAAGGTATACTGTTATAAGTTATTTTATGAATTTAACTTCTTAGAGATCCCTTCCCGCGGGATTGACTTGACAACATCCAGTGAAATTGCAGCAGGCCAAATTCAAAAACAGAAATACTCATAATAAAAATTCATAAAACATACAAGTGTTTTAATCAAAATAAAGCTTAACTTCTTGTTAATCCAGCCGCTGTGTCAGATTTCAAAAAGGCTTTACGGCGAAAGCAAACCAGGCGACAGCGCCCCGCATACAAATGCATGACAAACCGATTTCAACCAGTGAGGTGCGACACGAAGGTCAGAAATATTGATATAAAAAATGACTTACCTTTGATGATCTTCTTCTGTTTGTACTCCAAAAGGTCCCAGTTACATCACAAATGGTCATTTTGTTCGATAATGTCCTTCTTTATATCCATAAAAACTTAGTTTAGCTAGCGCGCTTCAGTCAATAATCCATCCAGTTTCCCTTCATCAAAATGCATACAAAATGAATCCCAAACGTTACTAATAAACTTTTCCAAACAAGTCAAACAATGTTTATTATCAAACCTTAGGTATCCTAAAACGCAAATAAACTATAAAATTTAAGACGGAGAATAGTATGTTCATTACCGGATAAGAAAGAATGCGCTTTCCTCCACGTGCTTGGAAACACTACAGCCAAAATGGGAGCCACCTATAAAAACTACAATTTCTGGGTCATTTTTCCAAAAACCAGCCTGAAACTCTTTCTAAAGACTGTTGACATCTAGTGGAAGCCATAGGAACTGCAATCTGGGAGGACTTGGACTTATGATTAAAGTTGTAGCCATTGAAAATAGTGGTAAGCTGAATTTTTTTTTTGGGGGGGGGGTTCCCTTGGGGTTTCGCCTCTCATATCAGTTATGTTATACTCAGACATCATTTTAACAGTTTTAGAAACTTTAGAGTGTTTTCTATCTAAATCTACCAATTGTATGCATATCCTAGATTCTGGGCCTGAGTAGCAGGCAGTTTACTTTGGGCACGCTTTTCATCCAGACGTGAAAATACTGCCCCCTATCCCTAAGAGGTTTTAAGCAAAAACGGAAAAAATTCCCATGGAAAATTCTGGAAATGTCCTGGAAGGACTACGGGACTGCAGTGGAGAAGGTGGAAAGCTTCAATTTCCTTGGCGCACACATCACTGACAATCTGAAAAGGTCCACCCACACAGACGCCTCTTCAACAGCGCCTCTTCAGGAGGCTGAAGAAACTTGGCTTGGACCCTCACAAACTTTTACAGATGCACAATTGAAAGCATTCTGTCGGGCTGTATCACCGCCTGATTCGGCAACTGCACCGCCTGCAACCGCAGGGCTCTCCAGAGGGTGGTGTGGTCTGTCCAACGCATCACCGGGGGCACACTGCCTGCCCGCCAGGACACTTACAGCACCTGATTTCACAGGAAGGCCAAAAAGATCATCAAGGACATCAACCACCCGAGCAACGGCATGTTCACCTTGATGTCAGCCAGAAGGCGAAGTCAATAAAGGTGCATCAAAGCTGGGACTGAGAGACTGAACAACAGCTTCTATCTCAAGGCCATCAGACTGTTAACCTGTTTAGCCATCACTAGCCAGCTACCACCCGGTTACTCAACCATGCACCTTAGAGGCTGCTGGAACACTAGTCACTTTAATAATGATTACATACTGCTTTACTCATCTCATATGTATATACTGTATTCTATATTTCTTATTTCCATGATTTTACTTTTAGATTTGTGTATTGTTGAGAATTGTTAGATCCTATCTTCAACAGTGCAGTAGTAACACAAGCATTTCACTACACCCGCAATAACATCTGCTAAATATGTGTATATGACAATAAAATTAGATTAGATTTTTGATATGATAGTAAACATAGTACAGAAACGTGAAGGGGTTAATACATTATAAGTGATCTTGTCCATATACTTATGACACCTTCAAATGGAGGGACTAGATACATAAAGTGCTTTCATTTCTAAATGGCAAAAAAATACCTTCAAATAAAAGGTGACATTCTGTACTGTATCTCAAATCCAAAATGCTGGAGTATAGAGCCAAATTAAAAGTTTTAGCTTCAATGTCCAAATCAATATGTATGGGAGTGTAAGTAACTAGGTCAATGTGTGTGGTAACTAAACAGCATCATGTCTTGATATGTGACAATCTAGTTCAATCAGGCCGAGGCCATACATCAGTCTGTGGTTCCAGCACATCTTACCGGGTCAGAGGTTTTTCAAGTACACCAAGTCAGACAACTGGCAATTGAAACTCACTTCCGAGTTGAGGCCACTTCCCAATGCTGCTCTCAATTTAACATTGTGGATAGTGGAACAATTATACAATGCTAAAGTAGTGTAGTGAAATTGTGTAACAGGTCTGCACTGCAATATTGTAATGCAATGGCAAAGCAGTGTTGCAGACTATATTATAAAACTAATGACTGGATGAAAAATGAGGTTCTGATCTGCATTTTCTAAAGATGTAGACATACTTTTTTAGTGGACTTAAGTACTACCAATTGATCATTCGTGTAGAAAATCAATCAGCACAATGCCTAACACACCCTATGAGACAGACAGATACCTTCATCTTCAATTATTTACACGACTTATTTTAACAGATCATCAAGCCAAGGCATGTGAAACATTCAGTTCACAACACCTGAAACAACATGTAACCGACACTTCCTGATCACGTCATATTTTTAGCGACGTAAGTGACTTTCGTTACTAAAATAGAAAATGTTCCTCATCCCTAAGAAAAACATCTTTATATGTGTAAGGTAAAACCGCTGGCACCGCCGCAATGAAAGAGTTGCCGACATAAAGTTAATATCAAGCCAGGGTGATGATCCGTCAAATATTTCTCAAGTTAACGTTAACTTACCCGCCACTATAGACAGTTGTACAGTCCAACTAGCTAAAGTAGCCTAAAAAAGTAAGATAAAGTAAAGTAATACGTTACCATGTGAAGGCAGTAAAGATAGTCGTAGACAACATCAAAAGTGTATCTTTGTCACAATTTGATAAAGCTGTATTTCTTCTGTTTACAATGTAACAGTGGAGGAATTTCACTGAACTGCCTGCGGGGGAGGAACTTTCAAAAAAGCTGACAAGCCTCGCGCATCGTCTGTAGCTATAGTAACCTTTCCAAGCAGAAGTTACGTGGGACAACCTGGGGGAACAGGTCGGAAAATCCCCATGCCACAGCTGGACTTTCTCAAGACATAATGCAGTGTGTCAAGTGTGGTTGGGGCAAATAATTGATTCACTCCAGTATCCAGAGAAGAAAATATAAATTCATATTTGTTATTAGCCTAGCTAGATATTTTGACATCATAATTAGGCCCGGCTTTTACACTGTATCTGCAAATTAGACCATGACCATCGTTATGCATGACATTTGCAGCTGAATCCCATTCACAGCATAATTTCACAGAGAGCTCTGACAAAACTGACAGTTTTCCACTTCAAAGCCATAGATACCTTGCTTATTGACTTGGGCAATAATTCCTGCTGGTTTACTCTTCTCTGCATTTGAGACAGTGCATTATAAATGAATTAGTGTCTATGTTGATTATTAAAGTATGACGTAAAACATCTCAAAATGTAGAGAAATTTCATTAACCAGAACATTTTGGGAAAGAGGTTCTTGGCTTTTGTCCGTTTGTCAACTTTCCTCTTGGCATGCAGAGATGCTTCAATGGGGATGCAGATTCTTAGGTGAAGGTGCCACCAAGTGGTGTCAAATGAAACAACACATAAATTTGATGGAACTTGAACAATGCAAAGCCATTAGTATAGTAGTGAGACCATGACAGAATAGGCTACTCATAATAAAGGTTGGTTTTAATGTCACTCTCAATGTTCTTTTTTTACCAAATGGTATTTGTATGGTGACTGTACAGATCAGAGGTATGAGATTTGTAGTGTCAACAATATTCAGATAAGGGCATTAGAGGAGCATGTACCATAGCCTGTAAAGAATGTATGTACACTGGTGCTTTCAAGATTGAAGTACAAAACAGTATGGTAAAGGTGTGGTGGCCCTAAGGGGCAGCCAGCCTCACCGCTGAGGGCCACATCACTGTCTGTCTCAGTAGCCTTCTTTCTGTAAAGCAAAGTTATTATGAGAACTTTAGTAGCCTTTTTTAGCTCCTGCTGAGTTAGGTTCCGTTAAATGTTAGCTTCTTACTTCATCCATATATATACTTCCGGGTTGGAGCGAGCGGTCGCATCCGCGCTTCGGTCTGCTTCGGTCTGCAGGTTGTATAACTTTTCATTACATTTCATTATAGTACAACGGTTTGATTTGTCTAATCTTAGCAATTTCTTCTTAGCTAGCTACATAGCCGTCTTTGTATCAAAGATAATTGCGTAATTATCGTATTTCGTCGTCCTCCTATCTGCCCAGCAGCTAGCCAGCTAGCTAACGTTCACCGTCTACCGTAGCACTGTAGTAACTATCACACTCAACTGAACGACTTGATTAGTGTAGTGTTAGCTAGCTACATAGTTGTCTTTGCTGTCTTCGTATCCAAGATAATTGTGTAGTTTAGAGTGTGTAGTCTTAGAGCGATTATCTTAATTTACCGAGGTTAGCTAGCCAGCTATTTGTCGTCCTTAACGTAGGAGTCACTCCTAGCTAGCCAACAGCTAGCCAACGTCTACTGAATAGAACTTTCGCATTCGGTCGCATTCCGCTTCGCTCCACAGGTAGTATCACATTTTCATTTCATTTCATTACAGTCCCAACGGTGTGATTTGTTTGATCGTAGCTAGCTACATAGCTAGCTACATAGCCGTCTTTGTTTCAAAGATAATTGTGTAGTCTAGAGCGATTTTCTAGGTTAGCTAGCCAGATATTGTCGTTCTTTTAGCAACGTAACGTAATCAACACTGCTAGCTAGCCAGCTGGCCCCGAATAGCAGCATTGTAGAAACTTTACACTCAACGGAACGACTTGATTAGTGTAGTGTCAACAACGCAGCCACTGCCAGCTAGCCTACCTCAGCAGTACTGTATCATTTTAATCATTTTAGTCAATTAGATTCTTGCTACGTAAGCTTAACTTTCTGAACATTCGAGACGTGTAGTCCACTTGTCATTCCAATCTCCTTTGCATTAGCGTAGCCTCTTCTCTAGCCTGTCAACTATGTGTCTATCTATCCCTGTTCTCTCCTCTCTGCACAGACCATACAAACGCTCCACACCGCGTGGCCGCGGCCACCCTAATCTGGTGGTCCCAGCGCGCACGACCCACGTGGAGTTCCAGGTCTCCGGTAGCCTCTGGAACTGCCGATCTGCGGCCAACAAGGCAGAGTTCATCTCAGCCTATGCTTCCCTCCAGTCCCTCGACTTCTTGGCACTGACGGAAACATGGATCACCACAGACAACACCGCTACTCCTACTGCTCTCTCTTCGTCCGCCCACGTGTTCTCGCACACCCGAGAGCTTCTGGTCAGCGGGGTGGTGGCACCGGGATCCTCATCTCTCCCAAGTGGTCATTCTCTCTTTCTCCCTTACCCATCTGTCTATCGCCTCCTTTGAATTCCATGCTGTCACAGTTACCAGCCCTTTCAAGCTTAACATCCTTATCATTTATCGCCCTCCAGGTTCCCTCGGAGAGTTCATCAATGAGCTTGATGCCTTGATAAGCTCCTTTCCTGAGGACGGCTCACCTCTCACAGTTCTGGGCGACTTTAACCTCCCCACGTCTACCTTTGACTCATTCCTCTCTGCCTCCTTCTTTCCACTCCTCTCCTCTTTTGACCTCACCCTCTCACCTTCCCCCTACTCACAAGGCAGGCAATACGCTCGACCTCATCTTTACTAGATGCTGTTCTTCCACTAACCTCATTGCAACTCCCCTCCAAGTCTCCGACCACTACCTTGTATCCTTTTCCCTCTCGCTCTCATCCAACACTTCCCACACTGCCCCTACTCGGATGGTATCGCGCCGTCCCAACCTTCGCTCTCTCTCCCCGCTTCTCTCTCCTCTTCCATCCTATCATCTCTTCCCTTTGCTCAAACCTTCTCCAACCTATCTCCTGATTCTGCCTCCTCAACCCTCCTCTCCTCCCTTTCTGCATCCTTTGACTCTCTATGTCCCCTATCCTCCAGGCCGGCTCGGTCCTCCCCTCCCGCTCCGTGGCTCGACGACTCATTGCGAGCTCACAGAACAGGGCTCCGGGCAGCCGAGCGGAAATGGAGGAAAACTCGCCTCCCTGCGGACCTGGCATCCTTTCACTCCCTCCTCTCTACATTTTCCTCCTCTGTCTCTGCTGCTAAAGCCACTTTCTACCACTCTAAATTCCAAGCATCTGCCTCTAACCCTAGGAAGCTCTTTGCCACCTTCTCCTCCCTCCTGAATCCTCCTCCCCCTCCCCCTCCTCCCTCTCTGCAGATGACTTCGTCAACCATTTTGAAAAGAAGGTCGACGACATCCGATCCTCGTTTGCTAAGTCAAACGACACCGCTGGTTCTGCTCACACTGCCCTACCCTGTGCTCTGACCTCTTTCTCCCCTCTCTCTCCAGATGACATCTCGCGTCTTGTGACGGCCGGCCGCCCAACAACCTGCCCGCTTGACCCTATCCCCTCCTCTCTTCTCCAGACCATTTCCGGTGACCTTCTCCCTTACCTCACCTCGCTCATCAACTCATCCCTGACCGCTGGCTACGTCCCTCCCGTCTTCAAGAGAGCGAGAGTTGCACCCCTTCTGAAAAAACCTACACTCGATCCCTCCGATGTCAACAACTACAGACCAGTATCCCTTCTTTCTTTTCTCTCCAAAACTCTTGAACGTGCCGTCCTTGGCCAGCTCTCCCGCTATCTCTCTCAGAATGACCTTCTTGATCCAAATCAGTCAGGTTTCAAGACTAGTCATTCAACTGAGACTGCAACTCTTCTAATCCAGGCACTTGTCATCTCCCGTCTGGATTACTGCAACTCGCTGTTGGCTGGGCTCCCTGCCTGTGCCATTAAACCCCTACAACTCATCCAGAACGCCGCAGCCCGTCTGGTGTTCAACCTTCCCAAGTTCTCTCACGTCACCCCGCTCCTCCGCTCTCTCCACTGGCTTCCAGTTGAAGCTCGCATCCGCTACAAGACCATGGTGCTTGCCTACGGAGCTGTGAGGGGAACGGCACCTCAGTACCTCTAGGCTCTGATCAGGCCCTACACCCAAACAAGGGCACTGCGTTCATCCACCTCTGGCCTGCTCGCCTCCCTACCACTGAGGAAGTACAGTTCCCGCTCAGCCCAGTCAAAACTGTTCGCTGCTCTGGCCCCCCAATGGTGGAACAAACTCCCTCACGACGCCAGGACAGCGGAGTCAATCACCACCTTCCGGAGACACCTGAAACCCCACCTCTTTAAGGAATACCTAGGATAGGATAAAGTAATCCTTCTCACCCCCCCCCTCTTAAAAGATTTAGATGCACTATTGTAAAGTGGCTGTTCCACTGGATGTCATAAGGTGAAAGCACCAATTTGTATGTCGCTCTGGATAAGAGCGTCTGCTAAATGACTTAAATGTAAATGTAAATGTAAATGCAAACCAACTTTCAAAATAGACGTGTAAAATATTTCAAAGGGTTGCAAAATATTTCCATGGACAACAAAATATATTAAATGCTCACAAAGCAATTCAAAGGCCTGCCAAGTATTTCAAAGGCTGTCAAAAGTCCTTTGAAATATTTTGCAGGCCTGTGAAATATTCAGCAGGCCTTTGAAATATCTGGCAGGTCTTTGAAATATTTTGCATGTCTTTGAAATATTTTTATGACTTTGAAATATCTTCTTGGCTTTGAAATATTTCACAGGGTTTTGAAAAATTTTGCAGGCCTGTGAAATATTCCGCAGGTCTTTGAAATATCTTCATGGCTTTGAAATATTTTGCAGGCCTGTGAAATATTCCGCAGGTCTTTGAAATATCTTCATGGCTTTGAAATATTTTGCAGGCCTTTGAAGTATTTTGATGGCGTTTTACATATTTCTCAGGTTTTTTATATATTTGATAACCTTTGAAACGTTTGGTAGATCTTTCAAATATTTTTATGGCCTTTGAAATATTTTTCAGGCCTATGGAATATTTTGCTGGATTTTGACATATTTTGCATGCTTTTTGAATATTCTGCAGGCCTGTGAAATATTCTGCAGGACTGTGAAATATTTAGCATGCCTTTGAAATATTCTGCAGGCCTTTGAAATATTTTGATGGCCTTTGAAATATTTTGATGGCCTTTGAAATATTTTGATAGCCTTTGAAATATTTTGATGGCCTTTGAAATACTTTGATGGCCTTTGAAATATCTAGCAGGTCTTTGAAATATTTCACTTGTTTGAAATATTTTGCTGGCCTTTGAAATATTTAGCAGGTCTTAGGAATATTTTGCAATTCTTTGAAATATATTGATGACTTTGAAATATTTCACAGGGTTTTGGAACATTTTGCAGGTCTTTATCTACGAATTTGGTGAGTGTGTATGTACACGTGTGGGACTTCACAGGACATGACCATGACCCTTCACACACTCTTCTGTGGACAGCTAGTGCTGCTAACCACATTGCTAATATAGCTACCTATCATTGTAAGCTAGCGTAAGTAACAATGAAGCTGACTACCGTAGTTAGTGCTGCTGACGTCGTAGCTAACTTGTTATCACATCTACGGACTTAGATAACAGTGCTAACTTCGAAGGCAAAAATATTTCTCAACGCTTTAATGAACTTTACAGCCTAAAATATTTAGATGGCCTTTGAAATATTTTGACGGTCTTTGACCTATTTAGCAGGCCTTAAAAAGACTTAGCTGTTCTTTGAAATGTTTGGCAGGTCTTTGAAAATGTTTGGAGGACGAATAATTTTTTTCCAGGTCTTTTCATGGCCTTTAAAATATTTTGCAGCTTTTTACCAAACTTTGCAGTCCAAATTATATCGCTGGCCAAAATATTTCACAGGCTGAAATATTATGCTCTCCCAAAATTTTTGCAGAGCTAAATATTTTGCAGGCCTTTGAAATATTTTGCAGCCTATTACCAAACTTCGCAGCCTAATATTTTGAAAGCTGGTTTGCATCTTAGGGCCAACGTATGACGGCCTTTGTGACTAAGAAACGGAGATGTTATGCTTCTTTTCTTCAAGGCATTGTTTTCGGAAAACAGGTTTGTGTCGAGCATTTGGAAACTGCATTAGTCTTTGATGTGGAAGAACACATTATCATGAAAACAGAATTACCCTCTAAAGTTAACTGGACCAAGTCTTTCATAGCCTTTATTGAGAATTTATTTGTCTTTGGGAGAATCAAAGACCAATAAATCAGAATAAAGAATAGTTCCATGGTTTAGATGGCTTATGAAGCTGTATCTATAGAAATTCCTTAATTGGTCAAACTTAGCATTCAGTAGCAGTATCTCCAGGCTCAGCAACTATATTTAGTCTGACAAACAAAGTCATTTAATTTACAGTAAAACTGGCATGCATCCATAAACAATGTGATCACATTTTTACTTGATACTTGACCGTTCTTTGATCATTCTTTAGTATGTGAATAAGCTAGTGACATGTTCATCAACCTGCCAAAGTGCTGTTTTATACGTGGCTGTTTCAAACTTGTCTGCTCCATCTCACGGCATCCATGTCTGTCACTATCGCCCAGGTTTTGGACTTGACTAGGGCTTGTGAATGTTCCTCATAGCTTGTGATGATTAAGGCTAGAGCTTTGTACATCTTCTAAAACAGCGATCATCAACTAGATTCAGCCGTGGGCCGATTTGTTCTTGAGCAGATGGTCGGGGGGCCGGAACATAATTGCAAATAATGTGTAGATTGCATATTGACCCTCAGAAGCTCAAAGAGATATAATGTTTAACTAAAACATAATCATTTCAAATCGTGCTCACATTTGTATACGATCACGTGTCTCTCTATTATGAGTGGGAATACTTGGAAACAGATTTCTTACATCAAAATCACTTGGAGCTGATTTCCTGGGGGTTTTACAATATTTTATGTCCATCAATGAAAAAATTCTAAGCCCTTATATGCCAAATACATGTATTTGATTAAATTCATTGTCGCTTCTGAACTACAGCCATTTCAGTATCATACTATACTTAGTCTTTGGACACATGGGGTTACTGTTTTTTGCACATTTCATGAAGCAAGTCATGTGAATACATGTTCAAATGATCAGGTCTACTCATTGAAGGGTTTTCTTTATCTGTAATATTTTCTACATTGTAGAATAATAGTGAAGACATAACAACTATGAAATAACACATATGGAATCATGTAGTAACCAAAAAAGTGATAAACAAATCAAAATATATTTGGTATTTGAGATTCTTCAAACTATCCACCCTTTGCCCTGATGACAGCTTTGCACACTCTTGGCATTATCTCAACTAGCTTCACCTGGAATGCTTTTACAATAGTCTTGAAGGAGTTCCTACATATGCTGAGCACTTGTTAGCTCCTTTTCCTTCACTCTGCGGTCCAATTCATCCCAAACCATCTCAATTGGGTTGAGGTCAGGTGATTGTGGAGGCCAGGGGCCTCATTTATAAAACTGTGCGGCGGATTCAAGTCAAAAGATGGCATACGGACGAAACACAGAAAGTGCTTACACACAAAAATATTCTGATTTGTAACACAGTGCGCACGCACGTCCCACGCCGGTTTCCATTTATAAATCATTTATAAAATTTTTTCCAGGTCTTTTCATGGCCTTTAAAATATTTTGCAGCTTTTTACCAAACTTTGCAGTCCAAATTATATCGCTGGCCAATCAACTCGAAATTTGGCGCACGTGAGCGAGCGTCTTGTCCCACTCTTTTAATGCCCATAGTTGCCTATAAATAGTCAGTGAAGCGCTCCTAATTAATATTCATCCATACTGACTGCATGACAACAATGACGTCAAATCCCGACAGAAATGCTAAAAAAAAAAATCACCCAGTGTGAAATGGAAGTTCTTGTAGGGGAGATTGAAGCAAGAAAAATATATTGTGTGGTGGATATGTGGGCATTCCAAAAAGGTGTTAGAGTGGCAGCATGTGGCGGACGCTGTGAATGCTGCTGGCTCAGAAGGTTGGACCCTCTCAGAAATAAAAAAGAAGTGGCCAGACATAAAAGTGGTGGCCAAAAGGCGCGTAGTGGGGGGGGGGGGGGACGACGACACCGGAGCTCAACACCATTGATGAGCGACTTGCCGGTATTGTAGGGGAATCCCTCCTGAGTGGAGTAGTGACGGAGGGGGCCACGGACATGCAAGAAGCACCGGATGATCAAGGTTTGTAATTAGTATTCCTGCATTTGAAAAGAGTAAACCAAATGCATTCATGTTGTGTTTAAACTTTTGTTTACACAAACAATAGTGACATTTTCTATTGTTTTTAGTCGCTGCGTGTTCCAGTGGGGTTGGTTGTGCTGCAGCTGAGCAGGAGCTGAGTGTGCCAAGCCCCTGTGTCTCCACTGCAACTCGTGCATCACAACCCTCCAGCGGGCGTGTCCTCACAGATGTAGTCCTGCAAACGCAAAGAGACACCATCGATGCTATTAACGAGGTTGCCAAGGAGTTGACATGGGACAGGCACGGCTTGGTTTCTGCAGGTGCTTCACTGTAAAGCTGGGCCCACTACAGCACAGAGGTCCAAGAGAACAGCTCTTGGTAATCGGAACCAGCTCATAAGCCACTACTCATTGGCCAGTAAATCTTGCTGGTCTCTGAAAATTCACTTTCTTCAAATTCTTCCATTCGCCAAATATTCCAGCAGTGCCAAACATTTAACATTTAAGTCATTTAGCAGACGCTCTTATCCAGAGCGACTTACAAATTGGTGCTTTCACCTTATGACATCCAGTGGAACAGCCACTTTACAATAGTGCATCTAGGTCTTTTAAGGGGGGGGGGGGGAGAAGGATTACTTTATCCTATCCTAGGTATTCCTTAAAGAGGTGGGGTTTCAGGTGTCTCCGGAAGGTGGTGATTGACTCCGCTGTCCTGGCGTCGTGAGGGAGTTTGTTCCACCATTGGGGGGCCAGAGCAGCGAACAGTTTTGACTGGGCTGAGCGGGAACTGTACTTCCTCAGTGGTAGGGAGGCGAGCAGGCCAGAGGTGGATGAACGCAGTGCCCTTGTTTGGGTGTAGGGCCTGATCAGAGCCTGGAGGTAGTGAGGTGCCGTTCCCCTCACAGCTCCGTAGGCAAGCACCATGGTCTTGTAGCGGATGCGAGCTTCAACTGGAAGCCAGTGGAGAGAGCGGAGGAGCGGGGTGACGTGAGAGAACTTGGGAAGGTTGAACACCAGACGGGCTGCGGCGTTCTGGATGAGTTGTAGGGTTTAATGGCACAGGCAGGGAGCCCAGCCAACAGCGAGTTGCAGTAATCCAGACGGGAGATGACAAGTGCCTGGATTAGGACCTGCGCCGCTTCCTGTGTGAGGCAGGGTCGTACTCTGCGGATGTTGTAGAGCATGAACCTACAGGAACGGGCCACCGCCTTGATGTTATTTGAGAACGACAGGGTGTTGTCCAGGATCACGCCAAGGTTCTTAGCGCTCTGGGACGAGGACACAATGGAGTTGTCAACCGTGATGGCGAGATCATGGAACGGGCAGTCCTTCCCCGGGAGGAAGAGCAGCTCCGTCTTGCCGAGGTTCAGCTTGAGGTGATGATCCGTCATCCACACTGATATGTCTGCCAGACATGCAGAGATGCGATTCGCCACCTGGTCGTCAGAAGGGGGAAAGGAGAAGATTAATTGTGTGTCGTCTGCATAGCAATGATAGGAGAGACCATGTGAGGTTATGACAGAGCCAAGTGACTTGGTGTATAGCGAGAATAGGAGAGGGCCTAGAACAGAGCCCTGGGGACACCAGTGGTGAGAGCACGTGGTGAGGAGACGGATTCTCGCCACGCCACCTGGTAGGAGCGACCTGTCAGGTAGGACGCAATCCAAGCGTGGGCCGCGCCGGAGATGCCCAACTCGGAGAGGGTGGAGAGGAGGATCTGATGGTTCACAGTATCGAAGGCAGCCGATAGGTCTAGAAAGATGAGAGCAGAGGAGAGAGAGTTAGCTTTAGCAGTGCGGAGCGCCTCCGTGATACAGAGAAGAGCAGTCTCAGTTGAATGACTAGTCTTGAAACCTGACTGATTTGGATCAAGAAGGTCATTCTGAGAGAGATAGCGGGAGAGCTGGCCAAGGACGGCACGTTCAAGAGTTTTGGAGAGAAAAGAAAGAAGGGATACTGGTCTGTAGTTGTTGACATCGGAGGGATCGAGTGTAGGTTTTTCAGAAGGGGTGCAACTCTCGCTCTCTTGAAGACGGGAGGGACGTAGCCAGCGGTCAGGGATGAGTTGATGAGCGAGGTGAGGTAAGGGAGAAGGTCACCGGAGATGGTCTGGAGAAGAGAGGAGGGGATAGGGTCAAGCGGGCAGGTTGTTGGGCGGCCGGCCGTCACAAGACGCGAGATGTCATCTGGAGAGAGGGGAGAAAGAGGTCAGAGCACAGGGTAGGGCAGTGTGAGCAGAACCAGCGGTGTCATTTGACTTAGCAAACGAGGATCGGATGTCGTCGACCTTCTTTTCAAAATGGTTGACGAAGTCATCTGCAGAGAGGGAGGGGGGGGAGGGGGAGGAGGATTCAAGAGGGAGGAGAAGGTGGCAAAGAGCTTCCTAGGGTTAGAGGCAGATGCTTGGAATTTAGAGTGGTAGAAAGTGGCTTTAGCAGCAGAGACAGAGGAGGAAAATGTAGCGAGGAGGGAGTGAAAGGATGCCAGGTCCGCAGGGAGGCGAGTTTTCCTCCATTTCCGCTCGGCTGCCCGGAGCCCTGTTCTGTGAGCTCGCAATGAGTCGTCGAGCCACGGAGCGGGAGGGGAGGACCGAGCCGGCCTGGAGGATAGGGGACATAGAGAGTCAAAGGATGCAGAAAGGGAGGAGAGGAGGGTTGAGGAGGCAGAATCAGGAGATAGGTTGGAGAAGGTTTGAGCAGAGGGAAGAGATGATAGGATGGAAGAGGAGAGAGTAGCGGGGGAGAGAGAGCGAAGGTTGGGACGGCGCGATACCATCCGAGTAGGGGCAGTGTGGGAAGTGTTGGATGAGAGCGAGAGGGAAAAGGATACAAGGTAGTGGTCGGAGACTTGGAGGGGAGTTGCAATGAGGTTAGTGGAGGAACAGCATCTAGTAAAGATGAGGTCGAGCGTATTGCCTGCCTTGTGAGTAGGGGGAAGGTGAGAGGGTGAGGTCAAAAGAGGAGAGGAGTGGAAAGAAGGAGGCAGAGAGGAATGAGTCAAAGGTAGACGTGGGGAGGTTAAAGTCGTCCAGAACTGTGAGAGGTGAGCCGTCCTCAGGAAAGGAGCTTATCAAGGCATCAAGCTCATTGATGAACTCTCCGAGGGAACCTGGAGGGCGATAAATGATAAGGATGTTAAGCTTGAAAGGGCTGGTAACTGTGACAGCATGGAATTCAAAGGAGGCGATAGACAGATGGGTAAGGGGAGAAAGAGAGAATGACCACTTGGGAGAGATGAGGATCCCGGTGCCACCACCCCGCTGACCAGAAGCTCTCGGGGTGTGCGAGAGCACGTGGGCGGACGAAGAGAGAGCAGTAGGAGTAGCGGTGTTGTCTGTGGTGATCCATGTTTCCGTCAGAGCCAAGAAGTCGAGGGACTGGAGGGAGGCATAGGCTGAGATGAACTCTGCCTTGTTGGCCGCAGATCGGCAGTTCCAGAGGCTACCGGAGACCTGGAACTCCACGTGGGTCGTGCGCGCCGGGACCACCAGATTAGGGTGGCTGCGGCCATGCGGTGTGGAGCGTTTGTATGGTCTGTGCAGAGAGGAGAGAACAGGGATAGACAGACACATAGTTGACAGGCTAGAGAAGAGGCTATGCTAATGCAGAGGAGATTGGAATGACAAGTGGACTACACGTCTCGAATGTTCAGAAAGTTAAGCTTACGTAGCAAGAATCTAATTGACTAAAATGATTAAAATGATAGAGTACTGCTGGGGTAGGCTAGCTGCGTTGTTGACACTACCCTAATCAAGTCGTACCGTTGAGTGTGAAGTTTCTACAATGCTGCTTATCGGGAGCTAGCTGGCTAGCTAGCAGTGTTGGTTACGTTACGTTGCGTTAGGAGAACGACAATAGCTGGCTAGCTAACCTAGAAAATCGCTCTAGACTACACAATTATCTTTGAAACAAAGACGGCTATGTAGCTAGCTATGTAGCTAGCTACGATCAAACAAATCACACCGTTGGGACTGTAATGAAATGAAATGAAAAAGTGATACTACCTGTGGAGCGACGCGGAATGCGACCGGAATGCGAAAGTTCTATTCAGTAGACGTTGGCTGGCTATTGGCTAGCTAGGAGTGTCTCCTACGTTAAGGACGACAAAATAGCTGGCTAGCTAACCTCGGTGAATTAAGATAATCACTCTAAGACTACACACTCTAAACTACACAATTATCTTGGATACGAAGACAGCAAAGACAACTATGTAGCTAGCTATGTAGCTAGCTAACACTACACTAATCAAGTCGTTCAGTTGAGTGTGATAGTTACTACAGTGCTACGGTAGCCGGTGAACGTATGCTAGCTGGCTAGCTGCTAGGCAGATTGAGGGCGACGAAATACGATAATAACGCAATTATCACTCTAAGACTCCACACTCTAAGCTACACAATTATCTTGGATACGAAGACAGCAAAGACAACTATGTAGCTAGCTATGTAGCTAGCTAACACTACACTAATCAAGACGTTCAGTTGAGTGTGATAGTTACTACAGTGCTACGGTAGACGGTGAACGTGTTGGACAGATAGGAGACGACAGATAGGAGACGACGAAATACGATAATTACGCAATTATCTTTGATACAACGACGACTATGTAGCTAGCTAAGAGGAAATTGCTAAGATTAGACAAATCAGACCGTTGTACTATAATGAAATGTAATGAAATGTAATGAAAAAGTTATACAACCTGCAGACCGAAGCGCGGATGCGACCAGATCGCTCCAACCCGGAAGGTTAGAAAGCAGCCATTGCGTGTCATTACACATTGTAATTGCATGCCTTTTATACCCACCCATGTGATTGTCTAAGCTACCCAATTGCATAACACCTTCAGGTGTGGAAATGACCCTGATTGTAACTGACAATGACAGGGCCATTATCACATTGACAGTTCTGCGCAACGAACATGTGCAAAAAATATATGAAACTGTGCACTCATATCTGCCTGACTGAGGCATTGAAAACAGCTCAGTTTAAATGTCATTTATCTTACTGTTCACCTTATTATTTATGAGCATAACATGCAAGTATTATTTAGTAATTACAGATCCAATTAAACATGATTCCCGATTAAACTGTACTACATATTTGAGGGGTTCTTTTGCAAAAACAGATATCTCCATTTGTATTTATTATCCTAAATCATGTTTTTTATGTGCACTTCATTTATAATACGTGAGAGGTAATATTTCAATTAATTCAATTGTTTCTCGAAGTTATATCCATTCTCATTTCTCCAGTTTATGTGTGTACGTATGGGTCAAAGTGTCTGTGGAGGACAGGCACATTCTCCTGTCAAGTTTGTTTCTGATAAATCCAAAAGTTTTTTGCCTATGCAATGTTAATAAATCAAATCAAATTTATTTATAAAGCCCTTCTTACTTCAGCTGATATACAGTGCCTTGCGAAAGTATTCATTTTGCCACATTTCAGGCTTCAAACATAAAGATATAAAACTGTATTTTTTTGTGAAGAATCAACAACAAGTGGGACACAATCATGAAGTGGAACGACATTTATTGGATATTTCAAACTTTTTTAACAAATCAAAAACTGAAAAATTGGACGTGCAAAATTATTCAGCCCCTTTACTTTCAGTGCAGCAAACTCTCTCCAGAAGTTCAGTGAGGATCTCTGAATGATCCAATGTTGACCTAAATGACTAATGATAATAAATACAATCCACCTGTGTGTAATCAAGTCTCCGTATAAATGCACCTGCACTGTGATAGTCTCAGAGGTCCGTTAAAAGCGCAGAGAGCATCATGAAGAACAAGGAACACACCAGGCAGGTCCGAGATACTGTTGTGAAGAAGTTTAAAGCCGGATTTGGATACAACAAGATTTCCCAAGCTTTAAACATCCCAAGGAGCACTGTGCAAGCGATAATATTGAAATGGAAGGAGTATCAGACCACTGCAAATCTACCAAGACCTGGCCGTCCCTCTAAACTTTCAGCTCATACAAGGAGAAGGCTGATCAGAGATGCAGCCAAGAGGCCCATGATCACTCTGGATGAACTGCAGAGATCTACAGCTGAGGTGGGAGACTCTGTCCATAGGACAACAATCAGTCGTATATTGCACAAATCTGGCCTTTATGAAAGAGTGGCAAGAAGAAAGCCATTTCTTAAAGATATCCATAAAAAGTGTCGTTTAAAGTTTGCCACAAGCCACCTGGGAGCCACACCAAACATGTGGAAGAAGGTGCTCTGGTCAGATGAAACCAAAATTGAACTTTTTGGCAACAATGCAAAACGTTATGTTTGGCGTAAAAGCAACACAGCGCATCACCCTGAACACACCATCCCCACTGTCAAACATGGTGGTGGCAGCATCATGGTTTGGGCCTGCTTTTCTTCAGCAGGGACAGGGAAGATGGTTAAAATAGATGGGAAGATGGATGGAGCCAAATACAGGACCATTCTGGAAGAAAACCTGATGGAGTCTGCAAAAGACCTGAGACTGGGACGGAGATTTGTCTTCCAACAAGACAATGATCCAAAACATAAAGCAAAATCTACAATGGAATGGTTCAAAAATAAACATATCCAGGTGTTAGAATGGCCAAGTCAAAGTCCAGACCTGAATCCAATCGAGAATCTGTGGAAAGAACTGAAAACTGCTGTTCACAAATGCTCTCCATCCAACCTCACTGAGCTCGAGCTGTTTTTCAAGGAGGAATGGGAAAAAATGTCAGTCTCTCGATGTGCAAAACTGATAGAGACATACCCAAGCGACTTACAGCTGTAATCGCAGCAAAAGGTGGCGCTACAAAGTATTAACTTAAACGTCATTTGTTGCGCAATTGATTCTTGGTCTAACCGAAACAAGGGAACTCCTTTCCTACTGTCCCCGCCCAGATTTTGGTTCGACTTTTTCAAGACAGCATTTTTTCCACAGACAAGCTAATCTTTTCACATCGCCTCCTGAGGATTTTTATCGCTTATTAACGTGTACTAATACCTAAAGTTGCATTACAAAAGTATTTCGAAGTGTTTTGTGAAAGTTTATCGTCGACTTTTTGAATTTAAAAAAATTACGTTACGTTATGAAATTCTATTTTTTTTTCTTTACTCGCGACGGCGTCGTAGTTCGATATCTAGGCTATTTATGGACCGATTTAATCGAAAAAAGACCCTAAATGATGTTTATGGGACATCTAGGAGTGCCAAGAAAGAAGCTCGTCAAAGGTAATGAATGTTTACTATTTTATTTCAGCGTTTTCGTTTGCGACGGATAACGCAAAATCTGTCGTTTTTGGTGACGGTGGAGTATTTTGAGGGTGCATGGTATCAGATAATAGCTTCTCATGCGTTCCCCGAAAAGCATTTTACAAATCTGACTTGGTCGATAGATTCACAACGAGTGTAGCTTTAATTCAGTATATTGTATGTCAATTTTAATGAAAGTTTGAGGTTTATCAACCTCTATGGTGGCGCTCTTGAGCATTTCTGCTGATTGTGGTCCCCACTTCGGTACCACGTCCTCAACAAGTTAAGGGGGCTGAATAATTTTGCACGCCCAATTTTTCAATTTTTGATTTGTTAATTTTTTTTAAAATATCCAATAAATGTCGTTCCACTTCATGATTGTGTCCCACTTGTTGTTGATTCTTCACAAAAAAATACAGTTTTATATCTTTATGTTTGAAGCCTGAAATGTGGCAAAAGGTCGCAAAGTTCAAGGGGGCCGAATACCTTCGCAAGGCACTGTATCAAAGTGCTGTACAGAACCCAGCCTAAAACCCCAAACAGCAAGCAATGCAGGTGTAGAAGCACGGTGGCTAGGAAAAACTCCCTAGAAAGGCCAAAACCTAGGAAGAAACCTAGAGAGGAACCAGGCTATGAGGGGTGGCCAGTCCTCTTCTGGCTGTGCCGGGTGGAGATTATAACAGAACATGGCCAAGATGTTCAAATGTTCATAAATGACCAGCATGGTCAAATAATAATAAACACAGTAGTTGTCGAGGGTGCAACTAGTCAGCACCTCAGGAGTAAATGTCAGTTGGCTTTTCATAGCCGATCATTGAGAGTATCTCTACCGCTCCTGCTGTCTCTAGAGAGTTGAAAACAGCAGATCTGGGACAGGTAGCACGTCCGGTGAACAGGTCCTAGCTGCAGGCAGAACAGTTGAAACTGGAGCAGCAGCACGGCCAGGTGGACTGGGGACAGCAAGGAGTCATCATGCCAGGTAGTCCTGAGTCCTAGGGCTCAGGTCCTCCGAGAGAGAGAGAGAAACAGAGAATTAGAGAGATCATACTTAAATTCACAGGTCACCGGAAAAGACAGGAGAAATACTCCAGATATAACAGACTGACCCTAGCCCCCCGACACATAAACTACTGCAGCATAAATACTGGAGGCTGAGACAGGAGGGGTCAGGAGACACTGTGGCCCCATCCGATGATACCCCCGGACAGGGCCAAACAGACAGGATATAACCCCACCCACTTTGCTAAAGCACAGCCCCCACACCACTAGAGGGATATCTTCAACCACCAACTGAGATATCGGATATCGCAACCATCCTGAGACAAGGCCGAGTATAGCCCACAAAGATCTCCGCCACGGCACAACTAAAGTGGGGTCGCCAACCCAGATAAATGAGGCCCCTGGTCATCTGATGCAGCACTCCATCACTCTTCTTCTTGGTCAAATAGTGTTTTGTGTCATTGTCCTGTTGAAAACAAATGATAGTCCCACTAAGCCCAAACCAGATGAGATGGTGTATCGCTGCAGAATGCTGTGGTAGCCATGCTGGTTAAGTGTGCCTTGAATTCTAAATAAATCACAAACAGTGTCACCAGCAAAGCACCGCCACACCATCACACCTCCTCCTCCATGCTTCACGGTGGGAACCACACATGCAGAGACCATCCATTCACCTACTCTGCATCTCACAAAGACACGGCGGTTGGAAGCAAAAATCTTAAAGTTGGACTGATCAGATCAAAGGACAGATTTCCACCAGTCCAGTGCTTGTGTTTCTTGGCCCAAGCAAGTATCTTCTTCTTATTGGTGTCCTTTAGTAGTGGTTTCTGTGCAGCAATTCGACCATGAAGGCTTGATTCACCCAATCTCCTCTGAACAGTTGATGTTGAGATGTGTTATAACGTTATGTTACTTGAACTCTGTTAAGCATTTATTTGGGCTGCAATCTGAGGTGCAGTTAACTCTAATGAACTTATCCTCTGCAGCAGAGGTGACTCTGGGTCTTCCTTTCCTGTGGTGGTCCTCATTATTCTACTGCACTTGAAGAAACTTTCAAAGTTCTTGAAATTTTCCACCGGAATGTCTTAACACTTTTTTGGTTACTACATGATTCCATATGTTATTTCATAGTTTCGATGTCTTCACTATTATTCTGCAATGTATAAAATAGTACAAATAAAGTAAAACCCTTGAATATGTAGGTGTGTCCAAACCTTTGGTACTGTATATATATATAAACATTGGGGGCCGCCAGCTGGGTAACCCTGAGCTAAAATGTTGTGTTGTGAGTCTGGTGCAGCTGACAGATACAGGTGGGATTCCAAATAAGATTCTAAAGCCAGGTGCATGTACGGAGTTTTGATTTTTTTTTTTTATGGATTGACAATGTTACTCCAATGTAAAGATCACAGGGAATATTTATTTAATGTTCATTATGTAAATGATGCACAGCACTGATGAAGAGTGTGATGGTGATTGCACTAGAAGCAAGGCTATATGCCTCCTCCTTATTGTGCTTACACAATCGATGGACTCTGGCTGTGGAGAGCACTGGTTTCCCCTGTCTTCCAAAGGCTCAAGGTTTACAGCTTTGACTCATCCAGCACTAACTCCCCGGGAGGAGCCCAGGAGAGGAACAGGAAGCTCAAGAAGTCATCTGAAACATACCAAAGACTACTAGACCCTTGGGAGCCATCTGATTTAGCGGAGAGGAAAAGCAGACCACATGAAGAGAGTAACAACGCCGCCAGGCCAGAGTCACACGGCACAGGTTTAAAGGGCGTGGAAGGACTGACATCACTCTTGGAGTGTCCCTCTGCCTCTCTGAGAATGACCGTGGCCTGAGGACCCACCGTGGTATTCCTGTTTCAGGCTCCAGGAGAAAAGCCCACTGCTCTTTTAGTGTTACAACAGGATACATGCACTGAGAGATGGAGGAGTATGTTAAATTACATGGCTTACGGTTACGTCAGTTATAACGTTATAATGAGCAACCCATGCCTTTTTTCCGTGTACCACTTCTGTCTCTGCACCTCAAATAAATAAATGTAAGGCTTTCAAGTAGGTCAGAGACACTTTGAAGGATTGCTTAATTTCTGGCTTGAGGCCTCCAAATTTATCCCCAGTGTGACAGCTATGATACAGTGAGTGTCCTCAGCCATGTGTTTTGTTTTGTGTGATTGCCATCTGTTTTTTTGCAACTTTTGATAATGTTTTTGGGTTTGATATATTTACTTTGATTAGCACTAAAACAAAACATAAGTAGGCTAGTTTTAGGTAGTGTAATGTAAATCGTTGAGTTGCAGTCCCCCCAGGAAAAGACAATAAAGCAAATAGATATTGAGGCATTTGAATCAGACAAACTATTGTTGAGCAGTGGCTGAATATTAATCAATCATTGTGATGTTTTTAGGGCATGAAATGTGTCATTGAAGAGTGTTCCTGTGCATGTGAAACATTGGAAATATGAGAGCAGAAATATATTGGTATCATTTGCTTGTTGCCACCCCTAGGTGGCAATCTTTAGCAGTGATAATGATGTTGGGAGCAGAATGTTTGGTTGAGCACCTGTTTTGTTGCAAACACTGCCAAAAGCTTCCATGCACTTAAACTCTGACTCTTCCTTGCAAGAATGTGTCACTTTATGTTTTCTTCAAATCATATTTGAGCAACATTTTATGACTTGAAGACAAACAAATATATTAAATGAATCAATCTAATACTATTATTAAACTGTTTTAACTTGTGGAGGTACTGTACTCAGCAAATTGGCAAGTGTTACATACTGTAGTGTTGATTTTTCTATGTAACATTTATAGTGTTGATTAAGGGATTCAATTAACTCTGTAAAAGTGAAATTAACACACAGTGGTGGAAAATAACCCCAGGGTTGGTGTTAATAACCAGTGTTGAGTGGGAGAATGTGAATATGTCAGTTTTATTCTGTGGAGAGTAAAACGTTCCCATCAAACCATGCCCATCCTTATCAGATTTCCCCCCATGCTCTACTGCAGGTAGACATTTTTAGTATTGTTTTCACTATCTTTGTTTTTGCATGAAGGCCTATATTGACTGATTGATTGATATTATGCGACACAAAGATAAATAACATAAATGTGTATAAACTAATCCAATAATTTTGTTAGATTTAATGCAGCCGTTGCAGCCGTCCCAGTTTAAATGGTTAACCTAGTCTCCTGACAATCTTTCTAATCCTGACAGTCATTCTGAATGCAGGTTGCAGGTGAATAAAAATTCCCACTGTTGGATGTCCTAACTCCTGCTGGATTGCAATAGGAATTACACAGCACTTTGTAAGCCAGCGAAATGTTACTTGCAGGCCTGATGTGGCCTGTGAACCAGGGAGGTTCCTAACACCACTGTGTTAAGGAAGAACTTGGCCTTGACTTGACTTGACAACCATGGCCTTATTATATATTTAATGTATTGTCCTAAAGAGTTTGATTTGAATGATAACATCCGCCTCCAGTAGGAATTTACTTAACACTGAAAATTGTGGACTCGTATAGACACTGGCCCAGTGTTAAATTTGCTTGCTGTGTAAGGGGCAGATAGTTATATATACGTTGAATCAATGTGGAAAACTGATTGGATTTGCAAAAAGTTATCAACATACAGTAAGGGCATTTTGTATTTTTTTCACCCAAATTTAACCTAAATCCAATGACAATGGTGAAATGTATTTTTTGATTTCACATTGAAGAATGCAGTCATGGTTGGCCTGCAGTCATGCAACAACCTGGCTCCTAACTCTAGCCAAGTTAACACTTAGGACTGCATGCAGAGTAGGCTGCTTTTCTTGCTGCTATCGCCTCTTATCACACACAGTCTTATTGTGCAAGACAAGCTATTACACACCCCATTTTCAGCCTGGCTGCAGATACAATGTGGAAGGTCAGAGTTGCCAGATTACTTTGTGATATGGAACAAAGCTGCCCATTTCGGAGCATTATTAATCCAGCCACTTAGACTGGATTCAATCTAGATTAGGATACTGCAATTACAGCTAATTGATTGGAAAGGCACCTGTATTTGTGCTCACCCTTACAGTATATAAATTAGCATTAGGGTTTTCCATCGCCTCTTGTAACTGGCCTACGGCCGTTAGACATGATTGTATGTAAGCACCACTCCCCATAGGCCTCTCCTTTGAGAACATATGGTTCCCATTGCTTAGTGTGTTCCACCATTCAGTACAGTATTTTGGCCTCTCAGGCTTTCCAGTGTCTCATATGCCTCCACAGTTCTCCCTCTTTCTCTGTATTTATATCATGGACTAATTCCAGCCCCTGAGGTTAGTAGCACATTGCATGCTTAGTGTACTGAGTATTTAATCTAGTGTGAATCAACCACATTATCGCTGCATTACTTGTATGTTGTGCAGTGGCAATTGGTGAGCTCTAAATGACAGATTTTTGTTAGTTTATATAAAAAAACAATATAAATGCCAGGTCCCAACATATCGTAGCGAACGAGAAACAAACTCAGGTATCTGGCGTGAAACTATTGAATTATAATTGAGAGTTGAGGTGGTCTGAAGGGTCAAATAGTCGTTGAGGGAATACTGCAAAGTGTTCCCCATGTCAGAAGAGAACATTTAAGCCCCGCACCACTGTTTTTCCAGTTAGTTGCTAAGTGTGCTACACTGCAATTTCAAACATCTGTCTGAGTTTCTGCAATCCCTTTAATTTCAGCCCCAACCATAACCTGGGCAAGTGAAAACATTATATTTGGATCTTTTCTTTGGCTCAACCTCTCAAAAGTCCCTTTAAACAACCCACAGGAGTCAAAACCTCATACTCGAAGACAACTCTTTTGGCCTGCACAGCTTCAAGATAAATGTTGCATGTAGAAATTAATTACAGGTGTTATTTCAATCATGTCACAGCCCTGTTTTAAGATAAATAGTTTAAAGTCCTACATCAGTCTCCTTTTTAGCTAATTTATCACCTGTTTTACTTAACTAACGGCTCATCTCAGTTAGTGTCCCTGGTGTCCTCTGACATAGCTCTTGTTCCTCAAGCAATGGGAGACCGCTGACATCACGAGGCACCATTAGACCAACTCCTTGAATGGCCTCCTTCATGAAGTTTGCGCTTGTGTCTACAAAAAACACTATTTTGCAACAAAAAAACATGTTTTTTACCCTTAAGTGTGTGTACATTACTGTACTTAAACATGCCGTGGGATTTTTCAACAGGAATAGTTCAGAAATAGCTGGAGTGTGGCTTTAAGGCTGGTTAAACCAAACTAAACTTAGCTTATCATTTTTGGCTGTGCAAGCTAACCAGAGGTGAACCTGAACTGTAGCACCCCTCCCTTATACAGAAACAGGTCTTTGTAGTTCATGCGCTGTCCTCCTGTACCCACATTAAAATACAACCAGAAAAGCCTCAAGATGAACTAGAGCCATTGGAATTTCACATTTAAAATTCCCATTCATTTTGTTGTTAGTTCTACATTTTTTACACCTCGGATTTGTATATGTTGAAAACTCTACATTCGTCAAGGTGTGTGTGTAACGGGTGTGAAACGGCTAGCTAGTTAGCGGTGGTGTGCGCTAAATAGCGTTTCAATCAGTGACGTCACTTGCTCTGAGACCTTGAAGTAGTGGTTCCCCTTGCTCTGCAAGTAATGGGTAACGATGCTTTGTGGGTGACTGTTGTTGATGTGTGCCCTCTAGAGGGTCCCTGGTTCGCGCCCGGGTATGGGCAAGGGGACGGTCTAAAGTTATACTGTTACATGTGCCAAGTATTTGTTGTCCCTTAAACACTACACTATAGCATCATAGCATGGTAAGATGTAACATGGCACTTTTTTTGTTTGAAGAATGACAATTCCCACTGGATGTTTTGGGAAAGTGGGGGAGTGGTGTGAATGTGTTTACTTGACTGTACTAAAATGTTTCCCGACTGAAGTGTAAGGTCATAGGTAATGAGGTCATGCCTGGTGTGCCACTCATTTCGCACCGTGACACCGTCAGTCCTCCCACATGACATCATGCTCTCAACCTCCAATGAGTCATGTCATTTTGCTGGGGTTTTGACGTACACCATATTTCCACAGGTTGTCTGTTTTTTGTTCTACAACTGGTCCCTTGCCCAGTTTTGTGTGAAAAGGTGAGGGTGTTTGATGAGGTGGAGGATGGAATGGAGGGATGAGATCACTAGTTTTCCCTATATAAAAATACATCTCATAGATCCCCCCAGTAGAGGGCACTATAAATTGTAGTGACTCCAAATTAAGCAGACACCCCACTGGGCAAAACTGGTTGAATCAACATTATTTCCATCTCATGTGATGACATTGAATAACGTGAAAAACTGATTGGATTTGCAAAAAGAAATCAACTTAATGGAATTTAGATTTCACAGTGAATTCATGTCAGTTGACAACTCAACCAAATGTTGAAATGACGTCTGTGCCCCGTGGGTTGGTTTTGCAAAACTGTCAAATGTATTGGCAGCAAAGCCAGCATGAAATGTGTAATTGTTGTTGTTTTTCCACAAATGTCAGATGTCACTTACTGTTGACAGGGGGCAACTGGGTACTCTCTATTATATCCTCAACTGTTCAAGACAACTTCCTTTAAGTCCCTTCTACATTTCAAAATGTACTCCTATGTAAAAAATGAAATTCTTCACTGTATTCTTTACAGGCCCAGCCATAAATAATTGATTGATTTATCACGCTGATAGCGAGCCAGATGAAATAGTCCCTGTTCCTTCTCGCAGATCGTACAGACTTTATATGTTATTTTAATTATATTCTGCCTCAGCTCGTTACCCCGTCCCGATGGGTCATATTTCCCATTTGACTGGTTAGAAGGACTTCCTGGGTCAGTGGATTCAGGTCGTTGTTAAATGCATTTTCAACTTCAAAAGGTATCTCAAAGTCAGATACCACTCTTTCTGCGATGTAGTGTAGTCAGCATTTTTACTCAGCACATAAAAGTGTTTTTTTCCCCTCTTAGAATCTTTTCATTTGCACAAGAGGGCACTTGTTCATATTTTATCAGACTTGGTTGAATTACTTTACATAGTCAGGTTAAATTCACAGCCTAAACTCACAACTTTTTTAGTCTCTTGATCCATATCGTGCATACCTCTGTCATGCTCAATGTGTCAGTACATTTTTGCCATAAATTTCAATTTCAGACTAAAAAGAATGGAGCATCGTTATACCTCTGTTTATATACTTGTTATAGGCTACCATGATATTTATTTTATGATCAAATACCTGTATTTTCTGTGTAAACACTGCTGAAAGCAGGACAAAAGCTCTACCTGATGGTATAAAGGTTTAGAGAGAGAACAACTATATTTCACTTTTCTATATTTAATGTACTGGACTGTAGGCATTGTCACGGCAGGTTATCTGTTGAAGTAAAAGGCTCTTGTTATCTCAGACAATCCATGTGATATCTTTACTTTATTATAACTTGCAACATATCTAATTTAATTGTAACATATTAAATTAGATTTGAACACTTCATCTGGTAGTCACCCCACCATGTTGCTGTATGAATGACTAGAACCAGATGTCTCAATGCTTGCATATCAGCCTACTGTTCTGTCTCATCATTTTGAAGATATCTCACACCAATGTACTGTTATTCTCCCCGTTTCCATGATCTAACATTCCAGCCATGGCTTTGATTTATGTTGAGATAAACTTTGCAGGTGCACCAGAAACGATAGCCAACGTCATTTTGTAGATTGTGTGACCTGTCTGAATGCAGAGGCCATGATTAACATGGTGACTTGTGAATGAAGTACCGTTGTGAACTTTTGACATGGAAATATTTTTATTGCCAAATATAATGTTTGATCTCTCACCCTCAATGTTGAGATGCTGCTGTACCCTGGCACTGTCTGCTTGTTGACCTGACTTGGATTTGGAATATGCCCAGTTTAATAGGTCTGCAGACAGTATCCCAACTCCCACAAAGTGCCCCTCAATGACATGCAGTTTGCCAGGATATACAGTATGCCAAGATGGAAGACCTAAGAAGTCAGATGATCCATTGATGGCGTGTTTAGTGTGTATAAAATGGAAATAGCTGAAATCAAGTACAGATTAATGAGAAATAACTGTAGCTATGTATCCCTCCTCCTGGACTATACAACTTGAAATGATTGTGTTTTTCCCTTGGAGTCAGCAGTATGTCAGTGTCTCTGTGCAGTTGACTTGGTTAACCAACCAAGATCTGAAAACCTCCCTCCTTAATAGGGTGTGGGTAAACACAGCTTTTAAAGCTTGTCATCTTTTGGTATTCAACGGTAAGAAATGAAAGGATGATTTATTCTACAGCCTTTAGCCCAAATAAGTAGTTTATTAGTTCCCCCAGATCTCAGTCTAAAATGTCCTGGGAACAGAATGGAGTGAACAGCGAAGCTCCGCTTCAGTGTTCCTGTGTGAGTGTAAAACATTTCCAGCATCAAAAGTACTGATTAAATAGTTTCGCTGGAAATACTGCACATGTAGAATTCTGTATGTGGATTTATCCTGTGTCAAGGTCTCGGGTCTGTTTAGGTATGCTTGAGAGGCCACGGAGCTATCCACTCAGAACAACATCTACTGATTTGAAATTGAGCTTGATTCAATTCACTCAAATGAAGACTGGAAAAAGCTACACAACAATTTCAAAATAGCTGTCCCATGTGCTAACTGGTTCTTATTTGTTATAGCCACATAATCCTCATATTCAAAGGATAAGTATATTGGAGATCAAACTACTTTCTGGCACTATAAATACTTCCTCCTGGAGCTATGGACCACCGTAACTCTCAAACACAGAGTTTTGTAACCAATTCCAAGTGCTTCAGTGTTCTTAACGACCTGGACTCTTTCTTTGCCTCACTATTCTTTCATAATGGAGCAGAGGAATGAATAGTAACTGCTGTTGAAGGAATCAATGCAGGGTAAGAGCACAAATGGTTATGAAAGCACCATTAGAAACTCTGGACTTACTCAGCCTTTAAGCCCTGTGGCTCCTTGTGGTGGAGGGGCCACAGACGACACTTATCCTCCACACAGGGTTTCAGGCTGCTTACTCCACCGGTTCCTGTCTCCTAGGCTCTCTCCACACCAGGTGTTTACTTACTCCACCGGTTCCTGTCTCCTAGGCTCTCTCCACACCAGGTGTTTACTTACTCCACCGGTTCCTGTCTCCTAGGCTCTCTCCACACTAGGTGTTTACTTACTCCACCGGTTCCTGTCTCCTAGGCTCTCTCCACACCAGGTGTTTACTTACTCCACCCGTTCCTGTCTCCTAGGCTCTCTCCACACCAGGTGTTTACTTACTCCACCGGTTCCTGTCTCCTAGGCTCTCTCCACACCAGGTGTTTACTTACTCCACCGGTTCCTGTCTCCTAGGTTCTCTCCACACCAGGTGTTTACTTACTCCACCGGTTCCTGTCTCCTAGGCTCTCTCCACACCAGGTGTTTACTTACTCCACCGGTTCCTGTCTCCTAGGTTCTCTCCACACCAGGTGTTTACTTACTCCACCGGTTCCTGTCTCCTAGGCTCTCTCCACACCAGGTGTTTACTTACTCCACCGGTTCCTGTCTCCTAGGCTCTCTCCACACCAGGTGTTTACTTACTCCACCGGTTCCTGTCTCCTAGGCTCTCTCCACACCAGGTTACTTAGTCCACCGGTTCCTGTCTCCTAGGCTGTCTCCACACCAGGTGTTTACTTACTCCACCGGTTCCTGTCTCCTAGGCTCTCTCCACACCAGATGTTTACTTACTCCACCGGTTCCTGTCTCCTAGGCTCTCTCCACACCAGGTGTTTACTTACTCCACCGGTTCCTGTCTCCTAGGCTCTCTCCACACCAGGTGTTTACTTACTCCACCGGTTCCTGTCTCCTAGGCTCTCTCCACACCAGGTGTTTACTTACTCCACCGGTTCCTGTCTCCTAGGCTCTCTCCACACCAGGTGTTTACTTACTCCACCGGTTCCTGTCTCCTAGGCTCTCTCCACACCAGGTGTTTACTTACTCCACCGGTTCCTGTCTCCTAGGCTCTCTCCACACCAGATGTTTACTTACTCCACCGGTTCCTGTCTCCTAGGCTCTCTCCACACCAGGTGTTTACTTACTCCACCGGTTCCTGTCTCCTAGGCTCTCTCCACACCAGGTGTTTACTTACTCCACCGGTTCCTGTCTCCTAGGCTCTCTCCACACCAGGTGTTTACTTACTCTACCGGTTCCTGTCTCCTAGGCTCTCTCCACACCAGGTGTTTACTTACTCCACCGGTTCCTGTCTCCTAGGCTCTCTCCACACCAGGTGTTTACTTACTCCACCGGTTCCTGTCTCCTAGGCTCTCTCCACACCAGATGTTTACTTACTCCACCGGTTCCTGTCTCCTAGGTTCTCTCCACACCAGGTGTTTACTTACTCCACCGGTTCCTGTCTCCTAGGCTCTCTCCACACCAGGTGTTTACTTACTCCACCGGTTCCTGTCTCCTAGGTTCTCTCCACACCAGGTGTTTACTTACTCCACCGGTTCCTGTCTCCTAGGCTCTCTCCACACCAGGTGTTTACTTACTCCACCGGTTCCTGTCTCCTAGGCTCTCTCCACACCAGGTGTTTACTTACTCCACCGGTTCCTGTCTCCTAGGCTCTCTCCACACCAGATGTTTACTTACTCCACCGGTTCCTGTCTCCTAGGTTCTCTCCACACCAGGTGTTTACTTACTCCACCGGTTCCTGTCTCCTAGGCTCTCTCCACACCAGGTGTTTACTTACTCCACCGGTTCCTGTCTCCTAGGTTCTCTCCACACCAGGTGTTTACTTACTCCACCGGTTCCTGTCTCCTAGGCTCTCTCCACACCAGGTGTTTACTTACTCCACCGGTTCCTGTCTCCTAGGCTCTCTCCACACCAGGTGTTTACTTACTCCACCGGTTCCTGTCTCCTAGGCTCTCTCCACACCAGGTTACTTAGTCCACCGGTTCCTGTCTCCTAGGCTCTCTCCACACCAGGTGTTTACTTACTCCACCGGTTCCTGTCTCCTAGGCTCTCTCCACACCAGATGTTTACTTACTCCACCGGTTCCTGTCTCCTAGGCTCTCTCCACACCAGGTGTTTACTTACTCCACCGGTTCCTGTCTCCTAGGCTCTCTCCACACCAGGTGTTTACTTACTCCACCGGTTCCTGTCTCTCCTAGGCTCTCTCCACACCAGGTGTTTACTTACTCCACCGGTTCCTGTCTCCTAGGCTCTCTCCACACCAGGTGTTTACTTACTCCACCGGTTCCTGTCTCCTAGGCTCTCTCCACACCAGGTGTTTACTTACTCCACCGGTTCCTGTCTCCTAGGCTCTCTCCACACCAGGTGTTTACTTACTCCACCGGTTCCTGTCTCCTAGGCTCTCTCCACACCAGGTGTTTACTTACTCCACCGGTTCCTGTCTCCTAGGCTCTCTCCACACCAGGTGTTTACTTACTCCACCGGTTCCTGTCTCCTAGGCTCTCTCCACACCAGGTGTTTACTTACTCCACCGGTTCCTGTCTCCTAGGCTCTCTCCACACCAGGTGTTTACTTACTCCACCGGTTCCTGTCTCCTAGGCTCTCTCCACACCAGGTGTTTACTTACTCCACCGGTTCCTGTCTCCTAGGCTCTCTCCACACCAGATGTTTACTTACTCCACCGGTTCCACCGGTTCCTGTCTCCTAGGCTCTCTCCACACCAGGTGTTTACTTACTCCACCGGTTCCTGTCTCCTAGGCTCTCTCCACACCAGGTGTTTACTTACTCCACCGGTTCCTGTCTCCTAGGTTCTCTCCACACCAGGTGTTTACTTACTCCACCGGTTCCTGTCTCCTAGGCGGTTCCTCTCCACACCAGGTGTTTACTTACTCCACCGGTTCCTGTCTCCTAGGCTCTCTCCACACCAGGTGTTTACTTACTCCACCGGTTCCTGTCTCCTAGGCTCTCTCCACACCAGGTGTTTACTTACTCCACCGGTTCCTGTCTCCTAGGCTCTCTCCACACCAGGTGTTTACTTACTCCACCGGTTCCTGTCTCCTAGGCTCTCTCCACACCAGGTGTTTACTTACTCCACCGGTTCCTGTCTCCTAGGTTCTCTCTCCACACCAGGTGTTTACTTACTCCACCGGTTCCTGTCTCCTAGGCTCTCTCCACACCAGGTGTTTACTTACTCCACCGGTTCCTGTCTCCTAGGCTCTCTCCACACCAGGTGTTTACTTACTCCACCGGTTCCTGTCTCCTAGGCTCTCTCCACACCAGGTGTTTACTTACTCCACCGGTTCCTGTCTCCTAGGCTCTCTCCACACCAGGTGTTTACTTACTCCACCGGTTCCTGTCTCCTAGGCTCTCTCCACACCAGGTGTTTACTTAATCCACCGGTTCCTGTCTCCTAGGCTCTCTCCACACCAGGTGTTTACTTACTCCACCGGTTCCTGTCTCCTAGGCTCTCTCCAGGTGTTTACTTACCAGGTGTTCCTAGGCTCTCTCCACACCCGGTTCGGTTCCTGTCTCCTAGGCTCTCTCCACACCAGTGTTTACTTACTCCACCGGTTCCTGTCTCCTAGGCTCTCTCCACACCAGGTGTTTACTTACTCCACCGGTTCCTGTCTCCTAGGCTCTCTCCACACCAGGTGTTTACTTACTCCACCGGTTCCTGTCTCCTAGGCTCTCTCCACACCAGGTGTTTACTTACTCCACCGGTTCCTGTCTCCTAGGCTCTCTCCACACCAGGTGTTTACTTACTCCACCGGTTCCTGTCTCCTAGGCTCTCTCCACACCACACTTACTCCACCGGTTCCTGTCTCCTAGTGCTTTCCACACCAGGTGTTTACTTACTCCACCGGTTCCTGTCTCCTAGGCTCTCTCCACACCAGGTGTTTACTTACTCCACCGGTTCCTGTCTCCTAGGCTCTCTCCACACCAGGTTACTTAGTCCACCGGTTCCTGTCTCCTAGGCTCTCTCCACCACCAGGTGTTTACCTTACTCCACCGGTTCCTGTCTCCTAGGCTCTCTCCACACCAGATGTTTACTTACTCCACCGGTTCCTGTCTCCTAGGCTCTCTCCACACCAGGTGTTTACTTACTCCACCGGTTCCTGTCTCCTAGGCTCTCTCCACACCAGATGTTTACTTACTCCACCGGTTCCTGTCTCCTAGGCTCTCTCCACACCAGGTGTTTACTTACTCCACCGGTTCCTGTCTCCTAGGCTCTCTCCACACCAGGTGTTTACTTACTCCACTGGTTCCTGTCTCCTAGGCTCTCTCCACACCAGATGTTTACTTACTCCACCGGTTCCTGTCTCCTAGGCTCTCTCCACACCAGGTGTTTACTTACTCCACCGGTTCCTGTCTCCTAGGCTCTCTCCACACCAGGTGTTTACTTACTCCACCGGTTCCTGTCTCCTAGGCTCTCTCCACACCAGATGTTTACTTACTCCACCGGTTCCTGTCTCCTAGGCTCTCTCCACACCAGATGTTTACTTACTCCACCGGTTCCTGTCTCCTAGGCTCTCTCCACACCAGGTGTTTACTTACTCCACCGGTTCCTGTCTCCTAGGCTCTCTCCACACCAGATGTTAACTTTCTCATTGGCAGTGGTTTCTCAGTTTCAACCTCACACTTACTGTAGGCTATTGACAATGACAGATTTGTTTATATAATGTAAATGATAAAGCTAACTCCTATACCATATGATGTTGGGAGAGGCCATATCTTATAGCGATAACAACTTCATTCATCAGTCATATGGGGGTGGGGAGGGTGAAACACTAAAGAAGTGATACAAGGTCATGGATACTGTTTTGGGGGATCTCCTGAATGTCTCATGTCTCTATAATGCATGAGTAAGTACAGGGTCAGGGAAGATGGCTTGTGCTGTTGAATTGTATACAATTACATAGATGATATGGTATCACGCTAAATAGGTATTTAGGCCTATGTTTTCTGATTTTAGAGAAGGCAGTCTATGTTGCCCTCAGCCTTGTTCTCTGGCTAGGCTGTATCATCAAAGTGGTTGCTTGCTTTGTTGGTATGTTAACATTAGCTTCATTAAAAGGGTTATGATGCTTTAGTACATTATTCACCTGGTATACACTTCAAAATGGCATTGTATGTCCATTTCAAAGTGTAATTCACCTGTGCAGCTGCACAGGCCTGTCAAATGATAGGCAACAGACTATAAATAACAGAAGGGTCTGTGGAAAATATTGTACATACCTTGAGTTGCACAATGAGATTTCTCTTTTAGTTTCCATGGTCCAAGTTCTAATGTAATCTGCCTCCTGTTGACCAGCAATAGCAGAGATGTCAGGGTATCAGAAGTTTAAAGGGTACTTTGGGTCAACGGTTTACTGTTTGGCTTGATAAGGGTTTTAGTTTCCATGGCAGTAGGGTTCAATGCAGTTCTGTATGCTACAGGCTGAGCAATTTTTTCAAAGTTATAACAGACAGAGACACCCTCTATAAAAAGATGGATGTAGGATCTTCATTTACTGTATGGTTTTTGTTACAATCCACTCACAATAGTTGTGCATGTCCCCAGTTCATAGGCATTTTTTTTGTGTTGTCATTGACCTTCACGATCGTGAAGACAATTGATGAATTTCCTACTTTTCTTCCTCATGGCAACCTATTGATGCCATTTTCCTTCACTGGTAAATCCCACTTTTGTTCTCCTCATGGAGATATAAAATGTTAGCTGGATTCCTTTTAGTCACAATAGGTTTAGTGTCAGGCTGAAAGCTAACAGAATGAGAGTATGGTGAGAACCATATCTCCCTCTGGGGAGCACAGGGCTTCGGTTCAAAACTACAGCTTCTTTTCTACAGCCAGCTTCAACTGATTATTTCCATTCCAGCCCACAGTCGCCACCTCTGCCAAAACACCAGCTTTTTCACATAGCGTATACTTACTGCACAGTGAATACTGCTCACATAGCACCCTCAGGGACCTTCAGTCTGTTGGAGGACAAAACAGCAACGTATTTAATGTTAGGGGTTGTTAGTTACTGGTAGATGGCTTATAGAGTGTAACGGTAAAGCATAGAGTGCTTTTTGAAAGTCATTTTACAGAGTGATAGGCAATGTATCTCTCAACACATTTACTGTGGGCATGACGGGCAGCCCCAAACTGCTCTCTCAACCACAATGGTGCCCTGCTTGGGTAAAGAGACCACCCACTGGTACGCTGAGTGGGCATTGCTGTCTCTATGGGTGGCATCCCTTGTAAGAATCGTTGACCTCACAGACAGACAGACCCACGTAACCCGGCCAATACTGTGTTTTGGTTGGTTAAGGCTCATGAAGGCCGAGACATCAGTCAGACAGGAACTTGAGAACACTCCCTATGATACAGTTCCAAACTAAATGGGAGGAGACCTAACCCAAGGCCAAATTGCTTAAAGGTTGATGTACAGGACTGCATAATGAGGGAAGACAGGGCATTTTCAACACCCTGTGTTCTGTTGAAAGATGTGAGGGTGCATAATTTTCTTGTTGGGTCTGTCAGCATGGATTGATGGGAGAATGGAGCTTTGTCATGCTGTTTATAAAACAGCAGGGTCGTTCCACCAATTCGGTGCCTTTTTAGATGTGTAACTTGGTGAACACATTTTAACATTCTGTCATAAAGAGCAAATGTTCAACAATAATAAAAAAACACATATCAAGAGGTAAAAAAAAATGACTATAGTAAGTTTCTGGGGGAATACCAACCTGTGTTAGTATATTTTACTAACTAATAGGGCTTTTGCTTTGAGTCTGAAATGGGAAATTGAATTTCAATGGTTTGAATAAGAATCTTAGTGATCTGTGTCCCCGCCACGGGACGGTTGGGCTAACGTAGGCTAATGTGATGACCATGAGGTTGTAAGTAACAAGAACATTTCCCAGGACATAGACACATCTGATATGGGCAGAAAGCTTAAATTCTTGTTAATGTAACTGCACTGTCCAATTTACAGTAGCTATTACAGTGAAATAATACCATGCTATTGTTTGAGGAGCTTGCACAGTTATTATCTTGAACATGTATTAATAAACCAATTAGGCACATTTGGGCAGTCTTGATACAATATTTTGAACAGAAATACAATGGTTCATTGAATCAGTCTAAAACTTTGCATATACACTGTTGCCATCTAGTGGCCAAAATCTAAATTGCGCCTAATTATAGCCTTTCTCTTGCATTTCAAAGATTATATATTTTACCATATCTAATGTGTTGTATTCTCCTACATTAATTTCACATTTCCACAAACTTCAAAGTGTTTCCTTTCAAATTGTATCAGGAATATGCATATCCTTGCTTCAGGTCCTGAGCTACAGGCAGTTTGATTTGGGTATGTCATTTTAGGCGAAAATGGAAGAAAAAAATGTCCGATTCCTAAAGAAAAGTCAAACTGAAAAAATGTATTGTGTGTCCTTTTTCTCCTGGTTAGCCTATTGTCTGCAAAGGTTGTCAGGTTGTAACTACAAAGTCATTTAAATGTCACTTGATTTCACATTAAGTTGCTTGCTCCTGGGTAAGTACATTGTAAATACATGTATATCCCTTGTAACAACATTGTAATTACAGAGTTGGTTGATAAAGATTGTTACATTGTAAGAAAAAGGTTTATACCTGTTGTCCTTTCTCATAATTTCTCCTCATTAACCTATTGTCTGCAAAGGTTGTTACATTGTAACTGCATAGTAATTACAAAGATTATACTCTACTGGGATTCACTTTATATCAAGTTGCTTGCTTCTGGGTAGGTACATGATAACTTCAAGTATTTCCTATGTAACTATATTGTTCTTACATTACATTTGATTTGGTATAGCCTTTGAGCCAGGTCATAGCATAGTAATAAATTAACTGAACATGGCTGGTAGTTAATGACAGGGTGTTCCTTGTTTTAATTGTTGTTAACCGGTCTAAGCCTATTTATAAACTCTGGTATTACATGTGGATTCAATGGTAGTGGCACCTTGTAGTAACATGTAACAAGGTCAGATTTTGGTTCAAGTTCAAGTTAATAACTGTAACCTGTAACCTGTGAATAACTGTAGTATTCACAGGTGACTTTATAATGTATAATTACAAAACATTATTAAATAGTGGAACAAGAAATATGTAGTAATATTAAGCAAGTGGATATGTAATTACACATTCCTTGTTACAATTGTGTAAAAACTGAAACAGCTACAACCGTATTAGTATGTAATTCCACTACTATGTCATTACTACAGTTATTACTTTGTAAATAAATAGTAATAGGGGCAACTTAATGTAAAGCATTTCCTAAAAAAAAATCAAGCATATCTAGCCTGTATATTTTTGGGTAACAGGGTTGTTATGCTCGACCCGTTCAGATTTCCACCCCCAAACACCAGAAAAAGGCCAAAACAGCTCAACTGCTTTTATGCTATGACTTGGCAATTCGATGTTCTTTGAAAAAATACATTTGAAAGTGAATGGTTTCACCATATTAAAACGAGAGTTCAGTTCATGTAACCGGGTTGACCTTAAAATGAAGGACAGGTTGTTGTTTTTACCTGAAAAGAATCACTAATAACATGAGCATTACAATAATGGTGAAAACCTGGATATATTTTGGTGGGTTAAAATCTTCCTGGAAGTCACAGAGGATGCACGGAGGGACATAACAAAATTAAGGATTTTGGCACTTTAGAAAGTCTTTATTAACATGGAAAATCTACATGTGGTCTGCAGTGCATTCGGAAAGTTCAGACCCCTTGACCTTTTCCAAATTTTGTTACGTTATTGCCTTATTCTAAAATTGATTAAATTGTCAATCTACACACAATACCCCATAATGACAAAGCAAAAACTGTTTTTAATAGATTTGAGCAAATGTATTAAAAATAAAGAACTGAAATATTGCATTTACATAAATAAGTATTTAGACGCTTTACTCCGTAATTCGTTGAAGCACCTTTGGCAGCAATTACTGCCTCGAGACTTCTTGGGTGTGACGCTACAAGCTTGGCACACTTGTATTTGGGGAGTTCTCCCATTTTTCTCTGCAGATCATCTCAAGCTTTGCCAGGTTGGATGGGGAGCATCCTTGCACATCTATTATCAGGTCTTTCCAAAGATGTTAGATTGTGTTCAAGTCTGGCCTCTGGCTGGGCATCTCAAGGATTCAGAGACTTGTACCGAAGCCACTCCTGTGCTGTCTTGGCTGTGTGCTTAGGGTCGTTATCCTGTTGGAAGGTGAACTTTTGTCCCAGTCTGAGGTCCTAAGCGCTCTGGAGCAGGTTTTCTTCAAGGATCTCTCTGTACTTTGCTGCTTTCATCTTTTCCCTCGATCCTGAATGGTCAAAAAAGTCTATGCAGCTGAAAAAGTTCCCCGCAGCATGATGCTGCCACCACCCTGCTTCACCGTAGGGATAGTGCCAGGTTGCCTCCAGACGTGACTAGGCATTCAGGCCAAAGAATTCAATCTTAGTTTCATTAGACCAGAGAATCTTGTTTCTCATAGTCTGAGAGTCCTTTAGGTGCCTTTCGGCAAACTCGAAGTGGGCTGTCATGAGCCATTTACTGAGGAGTGGCTTCCATCTGGCCACTCTACCATGAATCCCTGATTGGAGGGGTGCTGCAGAGATGGTTGTTCTTCTGGAAGGTTCTCCCATCTCCGCAGAGGAACTCTGGAGCTCTGTCAGAGTGACAATTGGGTTCGTGTTCACCTCCCTGACCAAGGCCCTTCTCCCCCGATTGCTCAGTTTGGCCGGACGGCCAGCTCTAGGAAGATTATTGGTGGTTCCGAACTTCTTCCATTTAAGAATGATGGAGGCCACTGTATTCTTGGGGACCTTCAATGCAGCAAAAATGTTTTGGTACCCTTCCTTAGATCTGTGCCTCGACACAATCCTGTCTCTGAGCTCTACGGACAATCTCTTCAACCTCATGGCTTGGTTTTTGCTCTGACAACTGTGAGACCTTGTATAGACAGATGTGTGCCATTCCAAATCATGTTCAATCAATTAAATTTACCACAGGTGGACTCCAATCAAGTTGTAGAAACATCTCAAGGATGATCAAGGGAGACAGGATGTACCTGAGCTCAATATCAAGTCTCATAGCAAAGAGTCTGAGTACTTATGTACAGTTGAAATCGGAAATGTACATACACTTAGGTTGGAGTCATTAAAACTCGTTTCTCAACCACTCCACAAATTTCTTGTCAACAAACTGTAGTTTTGGCAAGTCGGTTAGGACTTCTACTTTGCGCATGACACAAGTAATTTTTCCAACAATTATTTACAGACATTATTTCACAATAATTCACTGTATCACAATTCCAGTGGGTCAGAAGTTTACATACACCAAGTTGACTGTGCCTTTAAACAGCTTGGAAAATTCCAGAAAATGATTTTATGGCTTTAGAAGCTTCTGATAGGCTAATTGACATCATTTGAGTCAATTGGAGGTGTACTTGTGGATGTATTTCAAGGCCTACCTTCAAACTCAGTGCCTCTTTGCTTGACATCATGGGAAAATCAAAAGAAATCAGCCAAAACCTCAGAAAATAATTGTAGACCTCCACAAGTCTGGTTAATCCTTGGGAGCAATTTCCAAATGCCTGAAAGTACCACATTTATCTGTACAAACAATAGTACGCAAGTATAAACACCATGGGACCACACAGCCGTCATACCACTCAGGAAGGAGACACGCTCTGTCTTCTAGAGATGAACATACTTTGGTGCGAAAAGTGCAAATCAATCCCAGAACAACAGCAAAGGACCTTGTGAAGATACTGGAGGAAACACGTACAAAGGTATCAATATCTTTTTTGTTATGTCCTATATCGACATAACCTGAAAGGCCGCTCAGCAAGGAAGAAGACACTGCTCCAAAACCGCCATAAAAAAAACAGACTACAGTTTTCAACTGCACATGGGGACAAAGATCGTACATTTTGGAGAAATGTCTTCTGGTCTGATGAAACAAAAATAGAACTGTTTGGCCATAATGACCATCATTATGTTTGGAGGAAAAAGGGGGAGGCTTGCAAGCCAAAGAACACCATCCCAACCTTGAAGCACGGGGGTGGCTGCATTATGTTGTGGGGGTGCTTGGCTGCAAGAGGGACTGGTGCACTTCATAACATAGATGGCATCATGAGGAGGAAAATTATGTGGATATGTTGAAGCAACATCTCAAAACATCAGTCAGGAAGTTAAAGCTTGGTCGCAAATCTGTCTTCCAAATGGACAATGACCCCAAGCATACTTCCAAAGTTGTGGCAAAATGCCTTAAGGACAACAAAGTCAAAGTATTGGAGTGGCCATCACAAAGCCCTGACCTCAATTCCATAGAAAATGTGTGGGCAGAACTGAAAAAGCGTGTGCGAGCAAGGAGGCCTACAAACCTGACTCAGTTACATCAGCTCTGTCAGGAAGAATGTGCCAAAATTCACCCAACTTATTGTGGGAAGCTTGTGGAAGACAACCCGAAAAGTTTGACCCAAGTTATACAATCTAAAGGCAATGCTATCAAATACTAATTGAGTGCATGTAAACTTCTGACCCACTGGGAATGTGATGAAAGAAATCAAATCTGAAATAAATCATTCTCTTGTCACGTTCTGACCTTAGTTCTTTTGTTATGTCTTTGTTTTAGTATGGTCAGGGCGTGAGTTGGGTGGGTTGTCTATGTTCCTTTTTCTATGTTGTGTTTTTGTGTTTGGCCTGGTATGGTTCTCAATCAGAGGCAGGTGTCGTTCGTTGTCTCTGATTGAGAATCATACTTAGGTAGCCTTTTCCCACCTGTGTTTTGTGAGTGTTTGTTTTTTGTTGAGTGTTTGTATCTGCACCAGACAGAACTGTTTCGGTTTCATTCATTCACTTTGTTGTTTTTGTTCAGTGTTCTATTACTTTATTAAAAATATGGACACTTACCACCCTGCGCATTGGTCCTCACCTTCTTCCACCGCCAACGGCCATTACATCTCTCTACTATTATTCTGACATTTCACATTTTTAAAATAAAGTGTTTATCCTAACTGACCTAAGACAGGGAGTTTTAACTAGGATTAAAAGTCAGGAATTGTGAAAAACGGAGTTTAAATGTATTTGGCTAAGGTGTATGTAAACTTCCGACTTCAACTGTAAATGAGGTATTTCTGTAAAATAAATTGTAATTTTGCTTTGTCATTATGGGATATTGTGTGTGGATTAATGAGGTTGTAACGTAACATAATTTGGAAAAGGGAAGGGGCTGAATACTTTCTGAATGCACTGCATATTAAAGGGCACTTCATTGAATATAACATGCTTTTAAAATTCAATGCTGGTGCAAAATTTCTACTTAAAATATCAAATGGACGCAAAAGGCACTCATTTGGTGGAACGACCTAGCAGCTCAACCAGCAGATAAAGCCATTGTAATAATTCAATGCATTGAAAGAGTTTCGATTTAAGCATGCATTCACGTATGTAACTGTGCTTCATATTTCAGAAGTAGATTTGATATCACTATGATGCATATACAGTATCTATCAACCTCAGCAGTCCATGATATCCCTCTTTGTGGAAATGTCCTTCACCATGATCTTTCTGTTATTCACGTCAGTCATGATTTGTTACTGCCTCTTTGTCCTACTGAGAACTTTTAAGATAATTTAAATCAATTGGATCTATTAACTTTTGGCTTCCGGCGATACATTTTAATGTTGACCAATATGCCATAACTCACTAGATTTTCTGGATGAGCTTTGTGAAATCAGTATGTCATTTTATAGAGGAGAGAATTATACTGAATCCTACTCAGTTCTTACTGCGCCTTGGAGACACTGGCCATGAGATACTGGCTCTTCTCCTAGCTACCTTTGTGAGGTTACGGTAGTGGTTTGAGTTGGAAGTAGTAATGTGGTGATACTGTAGGAATGCCAGAGGGTGGCATACTTTTACTCCTCACAATCAACTGCTTCTCTGCCCTAGAAATAAGTCATATCAGAGTGGTGTCTTACCACTGGAAGAATTACAGTATATTTTAATATCAACTTTATTTGGCTTATTTGGTCATTTTAGTATTCAAGGCAGGTAGCCTAATGTGGTAGCTGTAACCTATAAATACCTAGTTGGTTGGTTGGACAACACGCTTTGGTGGTGTTTATATCCTTGATGATAAAAAAAAGATAAATATACTGTCACTAACTCTGTTAAATGGCTTTAACTGGAGTTGCAGTTGGCTGCAGGGCAGGATTACCGAACGGGCACGCAAGGCACGTGCCCCAGGGTCCCTAACCTCCATGGAGGTCGGAGAGGCCGCAGATAGTATATGAAAGGAAAATGTGTAGAATTGCAGGGATTTCGCTTTAAAACTGTTACATTTTCTCTCATGTTTATGGCAAAATCTGTAGAATAGCGGTAAATGACCTTTAAATCTGCTACATTTTCTCTCAGCCTCATGGCCAAATGTGAACAAAAGCATCAGATGAGCTATAAACCAGCAACAATAAAAAATATCTGCCCCATGGCAAAAAGTGTAAATTGCAGGAAATTAGCTTTAAATCTGCAACATTTTCTCTTAGCCTTGTAAAAAATCTTGAGAATATCATTACAAAACACATTTTTCTCACTGCACCATAGCAAAATGTTTTGAAATGCAATAACTTAATTGATTAGTCCAGACGTGGTTGGCTGAGGAGTATAGTTATTGGCAGACATGAATATTAGGAATATAAAAGTGGCTGCCTTCATGCCATGTAAGAGCCAATTCATGTACTGCTACAGGAGTTACATTGGAGTTACATTACTTCTGCGAGTTGTTTCGACCTATTTAACTTTATCAGATTTTCTTATAAATGATTTATGCTTCAATGACTTGAGCTCTCGACATTGGGCATCTCACTGCCATAATGAAAACATGTATATGCCACAGCACTGTAACCGTGCCACAGCTAGCGTAATATGTTTGAAATTTGGTCAATCAAGATATTTTATTGTTCCAGACATGTCAGGAATGACCAATTGTGACTCTTGGTCAAAACATGAGAAGTGCACTGGGAGCTGTCACAACTATATTTTTACAAACTAGGACACCGACCCTACATTTCAGTGTACCCAAACATAAATCTGTCCAAAGTGCCTAACAATGATGAGTATGTGGTATACTGTGGTACTGGTTTTGGAGCATTTGCTGTATAGCATTACATAACGTCAGTGTTGCAAGTGCGACAAGACAGTGTAAACAGATCAGGATATTATGTTCCATATTTTTTCATAAGCACATTTCAGTTGTCAGTGTCACACTCAAATGCAACGCATTGGGTTGAAACTCATTACAGTGAGTATGAGGATGCAGGATGCAGCCGAGTCTCCACTGTACAGTATGTATTCCCTCACGACGCCAGGACAGCGGAGTCAATCACCACCTTCCGGAGACACCTGAAACCCCACCTCTTTAAGGAATACCTAGGATAGGATAAAGTAATCCCTCTCACCCCTCCCTGAAAAGATTTGAGTATGTTCCACTGGAGGTCATAAGGTGAATGCACCAATTTGTAAGTCGCTCTGGATAAGAGCGTCTGCTAAATGACTTAAATGTAAATGTAAATGTAAATCACTCACACAGTGAACAATGAATATCTCTGACAATGACCTTTTCATCAGCACAAATGTATACATGTTTTCTGTTTAATGAAACCATAGGAACTTGTTCAGTCATAATAGATATGTTTTCTCTGCACAATATATTTTTAAGAGAACCACATCCTGCATTGCAGCCATCCACCCAACAGTAAAAACAAAGCAAGGACTTTCAGCTTTGGTTTATATGGATGCTCTATCCTGCATTCTGAGGAGCGTTGCAGCAAACACTTCTCGTTTAGCTTCAAAACAAGCTGCCACCATGTGTATATCATGAAGACCTACAACAACAACAACTAAAACGATTACACTGGCTGGATGTTACGCTTCCATTGACACGATTTTTAAAACATTGATTTGGACAGGCCACGGTTTATGTGATGTTGTCTTAAATATATAGATCAAACTGTGATTACATTTGCCCTAAAAATCTCACAGGAATTTAACATCGTTAACCTTGTTTCAAAATGGCCTTATGCTACCACTCAGCAGCAGTGGCAGCTATGACATTTGCTTTGGTTGATTTGTTTGCCAATCCGTCTGGTTCAATTATCCAGTGTTAGCAACAGCAAATTAAGTGCATTAAGTACCGTAACTGAGTTACCGTATCACAGTCATCATCTGTTGCCAATTGCATTTCCATGATTTTCTATGCTATGGTTTCACCTGCAGTTCTGCTGATGCATTCCTTAACTCAAGCAACCGCTCCAGAGTCTAGAGTACGAAAGGAGGCATTCAAAAACATACATCTGACCTTGAAATTCTATTAATGGAGTGAATCTAATGCATGTACTTGGGCAACTCAAAGAAATATGACAAACTATGCATATGTGAGCGGCGTGCACAACCTCCCAAGTAATCACCTTATATGAATTCAATTTTAATCTATGATGGATGGCATGTTCTTGACCGCAATTTCTGGTCCAGAAGTTGTGTTAAGGGCAGAGATGTGTGAGCGTTCTCTCTGTGTATTAATCATGTTGAGTGCTGTATGGAACAGCCTTTAAACAGGCTCTAGTCTTGGCAGATGAAGCACAAACTCCACAAGGAAGTACATCACAAGCAAAGCTCTGTTATTGGAGCTGGTGCAGAAGTCCTTTTGGACTCAATCAGCAGAAATAGGTTGTTTATATCAGAATCAGACTGCCAGACTGTTATTTGAAAAGCCACCATGACATCTTGGATGTGTGCAGGGTTCTGTCTTGGAATGGACTGAACTGACAGTACAGTGGTTTATATCTTATGCCTCATGCATTCCTTGAATTCCTCAGACATGGGTTTAGTGTACTCTGAGGCAGCACACTCTATTGTTCTCATTTATCTTCGTCACTGTTAACACTAACTGGACTTGTCCATTCATTCTCAATCTGATTGGCTTTGGATCCTTGTTTTCTCTCTTAGCATCCCAGAAGGCCCTGATACTAATGTGTAGGGAAACAAGGCTATTCCAAAGAGCATGTACTCTCTGTCTTAAGTTGAAAGCCAAATATTTGATAAAAATGTAAGCGGTAACATCCATTTCCTGCTGGATCTAGATTTTTAGTCAAGAGTGTTTTCTATCTGGCCCTGATGATACAAGCTAAGCTGTGAGTCGACATCGAATACATAATACGTGTGGTCTCTCAGACTATGTGAGTGACCACATTCAAGCACTTATGTCTAAGTGTTTGCAGTTGGACAGACTTGAGACATTTTCTACAGGTTTTTATTTGCCAATGATGTCACCACACCTGTTAAACTTCCCATGAAATCCTCCAGGCCTGGTACTCTGCACCTCACAAATGGTGTTTCCTGCCTGCCTCCGCATCACCATACATTCAGATGCCCCAGAGCAGAACAAAGCCTCCTCATATACTAAAACTTTCCATTTGCCTGTTTTAAAAGTTGTACCGTAAGCATCCAGATCTACTGGTCATTCAGGCATCTTCTACGGTGTTGCTGATATTAAATTCCTCTCCTTCGTCTTGCTTTTAGCCTCATATGCCTCGCCTCGATCATGGTAATGACTGTGCTGATTAAATTAAGAAAAGCGTACATTTTAAAACATATTCTCTTTGTGCTAGAGCTTGGAGAGCTCAGGCCATCTTGGTCGTGTTCCAGCCCACCATATGCTTCCAGTCTTTATGTTTTTGTCTTCAGTTTTATAAAATGAGGAATTCTGTAGAAAAAGATAAGACCCATCAAGGGCACTGAATAATCATGAATCAAGTTTCCTCCTCTCTAAGGTAGAAATGTGCGTTCCACATGGTCCATAAATTCCCCCTGTATGTACCTGGCTGGAGAGACCTTGGGTGACCTTACCTTTCTGCTGTCTCCTAATCCTTCTTTCTCCAGAAGAACAGGACAGCTGCCTCCCAAAAATGGTGTTCAATTGATTATTATTTCTTGAATGCTGTTTTTGTCCCTCGTTTTATATAATTCAGTGTATTCATCTTGCACAATGCACAATGCCAACACCCCCATGACCATACTATGCTTTATGTCTGGTATTTTTTATCTTTGCCAGACATAATTCTTCCTATTGTAGAATCCTTTCTATGTGATGTGATGAGTTCTGATACAGCACATGACGCTGTACCATGCATAGAGGACAATGCAAGTTTGTTATGCCATGGCTCAAATCACCTCATTAATGTTTGGTTGCTTTTGGAAGAACAAGTCACTATCCGTGTTGGTTTGCCAAGTTATTCAGTAAGTGAGTGAGGAAAAATCACTGATACTGTATGTTTGCTTTTTGATTAAGCTTCCCCAAATGAATCTCCACTTTGAATCTTTTTGAATCTCCTGCAGAGCTGTAATGGATTGGTCTTTGTCCTTTTGTTCTTTATCACAACGCAAGTAGTTTCAGAACTTTAACATTCTGACCCATCCCCACAATTTCTGCTTCTAGTTTATTTTTGCCCAAAGTGACCTCACCCAAGTCTCATGTCTGGAACATATGTAGGGATGTAGTACCTCGCCAAACATGTGCAAACATTGCTCTCTGATACTGTTTTTATTTCTTTCCAGAGACAACCTCCTGCTTTCTCCCCTGACTTCAGAAGTCCATTCATCACAGCAGTCTCTGTTTGTTTGATTTAGGTAACTATCCTGGTGTGAACACAATGTGCATTTATTAACGTTGGAGTGAATGCTTTAATCACATATTCCCAGTGCAATACTCCATTTAATCATTAAGCTACGTGTTTTAAACTACTTGTCACTCCTTGGTCTTAGTATTTTGTGTTTTCTTTAATTATTTGTTCAGGCCAGGGTGTGACATGGGGTTATTGTATTGTCTTATTGGGGTTTTTGTAGGCATTGGGATTGTGGTTGATTAGGGGTGTGTCTAGTATAGGCTTGGCTGCCTGAGGCGGTTCTCAATCAGAGTCAGGTGATTCTCGTTGTCTCGGATTGGGAACCGTATTTAGGTAGCCTGAGTTTCACTTTGTATTTCGTTGGTGATTGTTCCTGTCTCTGTGTAGTGTTCACCAGATAGGCTGTAATTATGTTTCATGTTCCGTTTGTTATTTTGTATCAGTTATTTCATGTATCGCGATCCTTCATTAAAGATCATGAGTAACCACCACGCTGCATTTCGGTCCTCTCTTTCGACAAACGAAGAACGCCGTTACACTACTCCAATAACAAGTGATAACTCTGAGAATACAGCATTGTTGGAGTAGTACTACGTTTGATTCTATAGCACGGTATCTATTGACTATGTACTCTTTTCAGTAAGATCTCAATTATTGTTTTTTTTTGTACAATTTAAAGGGAGCGTTGGCTGAAACAATTCCAGGTTGAACTCATCCATCAGCACACATATTATAGGAGAGGGGAAAGAATGTATTTGCCTAACTCCAAGTGACCTATGGAATGTCGAGCTTAAGCATGCTGTGCTTTATGCTGTTGAGCATTAAGGGCTGAAGATGTATTTGAAATGCGTCCAGAAAGACGTGATGAATGAGTGGTGAAAACATAAATCAAAATAGAACACTTGTATCCACTTAGAGAAATGCTTACCGCTACACAAGTTCAACTTACTGGCCTGAAGTGGTGTTTATTTTTTCCATGCCAACTGTATTAATGACCCAACTGGTACTTGGGAGACTTGACTAGGAAAAGTGTCTCTCTCGCTCTCTCTCTCTCTCTCTCAAAAAAAGTATTTGATCCCCTGCTGATTTTGTACGTTTGCCTACTGACAAAGAAATGATCAGTTCATAATTTTAATGGTAGGTTTATTTGAACAGTGAGAGACAGAATAACAACAAAATATATTTTTTTAAAGCATGTCAAAAATGTTATAAATTGATTTGCATTTTAATGAGGGAAATAAGTATTTGACCCCCTCTCAATCAGAAAGATTTCTGGCTCCCAGGTGACTTTTATACAGGTAACGAGCTGAGATTAGGAGCACACTCTTAAAGGGAGTGCTCCTAAGCTCAGTTGTTACCTGTATAAAAGACACCTGTCCACAGAAGCAAACAATCAGATTCCAAACTCTCCACCATGGCCAAGACCAAAGAGCTCTCCAAGGATGTCAGAGACAAGATTGTAGACCTACACAGGGCTGGAATGGGCTACAAGACCATCACCAAGCAGCTTGGTGAGAAGGTGACAACAGTTGGTGCGATTATTCGCAAATGGAAGAAACACAAAATAACTGTCAATCTCCCTCGGCCTGGGGCTCCATGCTAGATCTCACCTCGTGGAGTTGCAATGATCATGAGAACGGTGAGGAATCAGCCCAGAACTACACGGTAAGATATTGTCAATGATCTCAAGGCAGCTGGGACCATAGTCACCAAGAAAACAATTGGTAACACATTACGCCTTGAAGGACTGAAATCCTGCAGCGCCCGCAAGGTCCCCCTGCTCAGGCCTCCCGGGTGGCGCAGTGGTTAAGGGCTGTACTGCAGCGCCAGCTGTGCCATCAGAGTCCCTGGGTTTGCGCCCAGGCTCTGTCGTAACCGGCCGCAACCGGGAGGTCCGTGGGGCGACGCACAATTGGCCTAGCGTCGTCCGGGTTAGGGAGGGCTTGGTCGGTAGGGATGTCCTTGTCTCATCGCGCACCAGCGTCTCCTGTGGCGGGCCGGGCGCAGTGCGCGCTAACCAAGGTTGCCAGGTGCACGGTGTATCCTCCGACACATTGGTGCGGCTGGCTTCCGGGTTGGATGCGCGCTGTGTTAAGAAGCAGTACGGCTGGTTGGGTTGTGTATCGGAGGACGCATGACTTTCAACCTTCGTCTCTCCTGAGCTTGTACGGGAATTGTAGCGATGAGACAAGATAGTAGCTACTACAACAATTGGATACCACGCCACCAATTGGGGAGAAAAAGCGGTAAAATCCACCCCCCCCCAAAAAAGGTCCCCCTGCTCAAGAAAGCACATATACATGCCCGTCTGAAGTTTGCCAATGAACATCTGAATGATTCAGAGGATGACTGAGTGAAAGTGCTGTGGTCAGATGAGACCAAAATGGAGCTCTTTGGCATCAACTCAACTCACCGTGTTTGGAGGAGGAGGAATGCTGCTTATGACCCCAAGAACACCATCCCCACCATCAAACATGGAGGTGGAAACATTATGCTTTGGGTGTGTTTTTCTGCTAAGGGGACAGGACAACTTCACCGCATCAAAGGGACGATGGACAGGGCCATGTACCGTCAAATCTTGGGTGAGGACATCCTCCCCTCAGCCAGGGCATTGAAAATGGGTAGTGGATGTGTATTCCAGCATGACAATGACCCAAAACACACGGCCAAGGCAACAAAAGAGTGGCTCAAGAAGAAGCACATTAAGGTCCTGGAGTGGCCTAGGCAGTCTCCAGACCTTAATCCCATAGAAAAGGGGGGAGCTGAAGGTTTGAGTTGCCAAACGTCAGACTCGAAACCTTAATGGTTTGGAGAAGATCTGCAAAGAGGAGTGGGACAAAATCCCTTCTGATATGTGTGCAAACCTGGTGGCCAACTACAGGAAACGTCTGACCTCTGTGATTGCCAACAAGGGTTTTGCCACCAAGTTCTAAGTCATGTTTTGCCAAGGCGTGATGAGAATACATTCCTCTTTATTAAAGGAAGAACAGCTATAAACACTGGTGCTGACATAGGCAACTAATACATAGACACTAACCCACAAAATATGGCTACCTAAATATGGTCCCCAATCAGAGACAACGATTGATTGAGAACCTATTTTTTTTATTTTTTATTTTACCTTTATTTAACTAGGCAAGTCAGTTAAGAACAAATTCTTATTTTCAATGACGGCCTGGGTGGGTTAACTGCCTGTTCAGGGGCAGAAGGACAGATTTCTACCTTGTCAGCTCGGGGATTTGAACTTGCAACCTTTCGGTTACTAGTCCAACGCTCTAACCACTAGGCTACCCTGCCACCCCGGGGTCTGAGTTCCTCAATACAGGAACATAGACATCAAAACACCTAGACTAGACACAACCCCATAAACATACAAAAACCCTAGACAGGGCAAAACACATATATCACCCGTCACACCCTGACCTAACCAAAATAATAAAGAAAACAAAGAATACTAAGGTCAGGGCGTGACAGTACCCCCCCCCCCCACAAAGGTGCGGACTCCCAGCCGCAAACCTAAACATATGTGGGAGGGTATGGGTGGGCATCTAACCTTGGTGGCGGCTTAGGATCTGGACACCGCCCCCTTCTTTACACTGAGAGCTGGGGACCCTCGATGGAGACCCCGGGCTGGGGACCGTCGCTGGAGACCCCGGGCTGGGGACCGTCCCGGGGGTTTCCGATCTGTGGCCCGTCGTTGGAGGTTCCGGTCTGGGTACTGTCGCCGGACACTGTGGCCGGACACTCCTGACCCCTCCTGTCTCAGCCTCCAGTATTTATGCTGCATTAGTTTATGTGTCGGGGGGCTAGGGTCAGTTTGTTATATCTGGAGTACTTCTCCTGTCCTATTCGGTGTCCTGTGTGAATCTAAGTGTGCGTTCTCTAATTCTCTCCTTCTCTCTTTCTTTCTCTCTCTCGGAGGACCTGAGCCCTAGGACCATGCCCCAGGACTACCTGACATGATGACTCCTTGCTGTCCCCAGTCCACCTGGCCATGCTGCTGCTCCAGTTTCAACTGGCCTGGGCCCTAGGACCATGTCCCAGGACTACCTGACATGATGACTCCTTGCTGTCCCCAGTCCACCTGGCCATGCTGCTGCTCCAGTTTCAACTGTTCTGCCTTACTATTATTCAACCATGCTGGTCATTTATGAACATTTGAACATCTTGGCCACGTTCTGTTATAATCTCCACCCGGCACAGCCAGAAGAGGACTGGCCACCCCACATAGCCTGGTTCCTCTCTAGGTTTCTTCCTAGGTTTTGGCCTTTCTAGGGAGTTTTTCCTAGCCACCGTGCTTTTACACCTGCATTGTTTGCTGTTTGGGGTTTTAGGCTGGGTTTCTGTACAGCACTTTGAGATATCAGCTGATGTACGAAGGGCTATATAAATAAATTTGATTTGATTTGATTTGATTTGGTACTGTCACCGGATGCTCTGGACTAGGGACTGTCACCGGACGCTCTGGACTGGGTACTGTTGCCGGACGCCCTGGACTGGCGAGGCGCACTGTAGGCCTGGTGCGTGGTGCCGGCACTGGTGGTACCGGGCTGGGGACATGCACCTCATGGCGAGTGCGGGGAGGAGGAACAGGGAGTACTGGACCCTGGAGGCGCACTGGAGGCCTGGTGCGTGGTGCCGGAACTGGTGGTACCGGGCTGGGGACACGCACCTCAGGGCGAGTGCTGGGAAGAGGAACAGGATGTACTGGACTCTGGAGGCGAAGGTCATGTGGTCTGATGAGACAAAAATAGAGCTTTTTGGTCCAAACTCCACTCGCCGTGTTTGGAGGAAGAAGAAAGATGACTACAACCCCAAGAATCCCATCACAACCGTGAAGCATGGAGGTGGAAACATCATTCTTTGGGGATGCTTTTCTGCAAAGGGGACAGGACGACTGCACCGTATTAAGGGGGGGATAGATGGGGCCATGTATCGCGAGATCTTGGCCAACAACCTCCTTCCCTCAGTAAGAGCATTGAAGATGGGTCATGGCTGGGTCTTCCAGCATGACAATGACCCGAAACACACAGCCAGGGCAACTAAGGAGTGACTCCGTAAGAAGCTTCTCAAGGTCCTGGAGTGGCCTAGCCAGTCTCCAGACCTGAACCCAATAGAAAATCTTTGGAGGGAGCTGAAAGTCCGTATTGCCCAGCGACAGCCCCGAAACCTGAAGGATCTGGAGAAGGTCTGTATGGAGGAGTAGGCCAAAATCCCTGCTGCAGTGTGTGAATACCTGGTCAAGAACTACAGGAAACGTATGATCTCTGTAATTGCAAACAAAGGTTTCTGTACCAAATATTAAAGTCTGCTTTTCTGATGTATCAAATACTAATGTCATGCATTAAAATGCAAATGAATTACTTAAAATCATACAATGTGATTTTCTGGATTTTTGTTTTAGATTCCGTCTCTCATAGTTGAAGTGTACCTATGATAAAACCTGCAAAATCGGCAGTGTATCAAATACTTGTTCTCCCCACTGTATATACACACATATATAGTATAGCCCTAACTTTGGGAATCTTGTTAAGATTCAAAATCCATTATGTACCTAAGTAGATATGTATACTTACCTAGACTTATACTGAATTATACTGTACTTAGACTTCCAGACACAGATTATGAACTGTAAACAACGAAGTGTCTCAAAATGTCTGCTATAAAGGGAAAAATACAGAGGCAAAGACAGGAGCGTTTCGGTTAACAATGCTGAAACGCTGTGGCTTCCGCTGTGGCTTCCCCATTGCCGGTTCCTGTCATCTCCGCAGCCGGCAATGTTTAGGCTGGGTTTTATGCTCTTATGGCCCCGCTATGTGAACGACAACCAGGTGTTGTTGTTGTCTTGTCTTAAGGCTGTCATTACATGTTGCACAGATCATGTCTTACCCTGTCTTAAAGTCAAAAGCCACTGTATTATGACAGACTGTATACGTGTCTCCTGTGATATGTGTCCCAGTTCTGGTATTGATCCCAGCTGTAAGCATACATTATGTATCTTGATCAAAAGTTAAGTTTGGGATTATAAACTGCATGGTAGTAGAATATTTTAGGAATCTGTGTCTGTGTCAGCATTTCTCTTAAATTGCTGCCTGATTATATCACCAATGGCAACAATTTGATTTATTGTAGACGTATTCTTTCATCTATATAGAGGCCACTGCAGCCATGCTATTTGTCTTTGGTGCTCAGTGGCATTCAGTTTGATATAGCGTTGCCCATCAATTAGAACATTCTAACAGGTGTAGTCGATAGGCTTGCTGATGTGCATTAATGTAAAGTCCTTCGGTTGTGTTTGACTTTGGAATCTGATCTGTTTGCAAAGGTCCGCAAACCTTGGTACAGTGAAATGCTTAAAATGCAAGCCCTACCCAACAGTGCAGTATTCAATACCAAAATAGTATAACTAATAAATAAATAAAACAAACAAACATGAGAAATATGAAATAAGAGAAGAAGCTGAAAGGGTCAGTGCCATTACTAAATGTTCAATGTGCAGGGATACTGGAGTATTTGACGTAGATATGTACATGTAGGCAGGGATTAGGAGAAAGTGACTGGTAGCAGAATAATAATAGTAAACAGTATACTAATGGTAATGTATACATGCAAATAGGAGTAATAGTGACCAATCACAGAATAAATAGATAGATTAAGGTTAATGGTAATCAATAATCAATGAACAGCAGCATAGTGATAGTAATAAATCTAATCATTAATCATTTTAGCAGCAGAGAAGGTGTGAGGGGGAGCCGTTTTCTGACCTACTCTCTGTCTCCTCGCTGTTGGTGATTAGGCCTAGCACCGTCGTGTCGTCAGCAAACTTGATAATGGAGTTGGAGTTGTGCACGGCCACACAGTCATGGTTTAACAGGGAGTACAGGAGGGCTCTAAGCCACACCCCTGAGGGGCCCCCGTGTTGAGGGTCAGGGTGGCGGAGGTGTTGTTGCCTACTCTTACCACCTGGGTGTCGGCCCGTCAGGAAGTTCAGGATCCAGTTGCAGAGGGTGGTGTTCAGTCCCAGAGTGTTGATGTGTGCCATGGTCAACCATTCAAAGCACCTCATTTTTACAAATGTGAGTTCTTCAAGGGTGGTAGTCATTGTGGCAGGAATGATGGTAGCTTGAAATGTGGGGATTTACAGGCTGGGACATGGAGAGTTTGAAAATGTCAGTGAACGCCAACCAGCTGGTCTGCACATGCCCTGAGGACACGCCCTTGAATATAGTCTGGCCCTGCGACCTTACGAGTGTTGACCTTACTCACGTCAGCCTCAGAGAGCGAGATCACCCAGTCCTCCGGATCAGCGGGGGCCCTCATGCAGGGCTCTGTGTTGTTTTTGTCGAAGCGTGCATAAAAGGCATTGAGTTCCTCTAGTAGAGAGGCATCGTTGGGCAGATCACGCCTAGGGCTTCTTTTGTAATCCGTAATGTGCTGTAGCCCCTGTCACATGCATCGAGAGTCAGAGCCAGTATAATGTGATTCCGAAATTGTCCTTTTGACGGTTTGATGGCTCTATGGAGGTCATAGCGGGACTTCTTGTATGCATTCATGTCCGCTACGATAGCCTTGTGAGCGGTATCTCTGTCCTTTAGTTTAGTGTGCAACTCGTTTTAATCCAGGGCTTTTGATTGGGGAAGCAGCGAACCATCACTGTGGGGACGAAGTCGACGATGCTTTTCCCAATCAAGCCAGTGACGGTGGTTAGCTCGTCGGTGCTATCTACAGTAATTTTGTGTCTACCTACAGTATTTATATACATATATATATATATATATATATATATATATATATATATATCTGTCTATCTAGTGAGGTTCTGAAACAAAATATGATTTTCTGAGACCTACATGCCTGTTGAGATGATATAAGTTAGATATAAGATAGTAAGTGATTTGGTTATAATGAAAGATGAAAGGCAGATGGACTGAGTCAATGTCTTTACGTATCTGCCTATAATTTTTTTGCCATATTTTTTCAACTGTGTTCATTTCAAAGAGGTAGATTAATGATCATGCATAGCTACATGGTTTCTCGTGTCACTCAGTGATAGCCTCAGGACCAAGTGTTCTACCTCCTCTGCAGCTCTTTGACAACCTCATTCAGAGACACAGGACAATGATGAGGAAGATAGAAGACCTCCGTGTAATGCTATTCTCTCTCTGAATACTAACCTGTAAAGTCATTCCTTAGGGGTAAACCATCTGATACTGCCTTTGAAAGTAATCTCATAATTTGTAAAACCGGTATGTGCCTCAGTCTTTCTTAACTTTCTTAACCCTGCTTGCAGTCCAGTAGATAACAAAGCCTCAACTGATGTAGATAAATGCACATATTCCATATTCCTAGTTCAGACTCAGCCAAAGTAGTCTGTATTGATTGATCACATGCACACAGTTCTTTATGTTTCCTGGACAATGTTTATGGTTACAGGACTGTTATGGGTAAACAGTAAGATTAACGCAAGGGGAAAGATCTGTGTTACATCAAGATATGCGCTTTGGAAACGTGTGGAGCCAAAAGCACTAATCCTGTTCATGAGATCCATCAGCTGCTGATCTTTCAGATGAATACACTGTGTGGAGATGGATAGACTTACTGGAGAGCTCCAGATAACACACAGCCAGCTGTTTAGACAGTCTAGTGCATCTGTCAAGCTCCCCCAGTAACAGCGCTCTCCTCCAACGGGGCTATAATGCAAATGCAGATACAGTACTGGATTACGGTATGCATGCTCTTTGGGGTGATCTCACTACTTATGCAGCTTTTCACTGTGCCATTTGTAATTTGTTAGATGAAAGAATCGGCACCGTAAAGAAATAAGAGAAGAACACATGCAGATACATAATACTGTATAAGCCCCTAAGGCACTTGTGTTGGAAGAATTTCTTCTAAACACAGGAAATTGTGTTATTCGAGCTAGATTTAATACACACCAATCTACCGTGATTTATTGCACATAGCTAATGAGCTTTGGAACTAATGAATAAAATGAATATGTATTGCTCAGATGTAGGTGCAATAATCAGTGTTACACTATAGATTTGGACTGTACTGTATACTGACCTGTCTGCCTGCCTTTGTTAAAAGATTATGGGCCAAGTTCAATTTGTGGTAAGTTTAAGCAAAAATGTGAAAGGTTTGACCGCCCTTGTTTTCAATCGTCCCCTATTCTCAGAGGTAACCAGCTCCACATGCCCTTGGCTTGATTTAAAGTTAGATTACCTTGACTTTAAACATATCCCTCTGCCTTTGAAGATACAGTGCCTTCAGAAAGTATTCAGACCCCTTGATTTTTTTCTACATTTTGTTACGTTACAGCCTTATTCAAACATTTATTCAACCTACATACAATAATACCCCATAATGACAAAGCAAACACAGATTTTTAGAAATGTTTGCTAAATTATTAAAATTAATCAACTGAAATATCACATTTACATAAGTATTCAGACCCTTTACTGAGTACTTTGTTGAAGCCCCTTTGGCAGCGATTACAGCCTCGAGACTGGAGTATGACTACAAGCTTGGCACATCTATATTTGGGGAGTTTCTCCCATTCTTCTCTGCAGATCCTCTCAAGCTCTGTCAGGTTGGATGGGGAGCATTGCTGCACAGCTATTTCAAATCAAATGAAATCAAATGAAATTGTATTTGTCAGATGCACCGTATACAACAGGTGTTGATCTTATAGTGAAATGCTTACTTACAAGCCCTTAACCAACAGTGTAGACCTTACAGTGAAATGCTTACTTACAAGCCCTTAACCAACAACAAAGTTTTAAGAAGAAAAAAAAATGAATAAGTAAGAGATAAGACTAACAAATGTATTTATTTTATTTATTTATTTCACCTTTATTAAACCAGGTAGGCAAGTTGAGAACAAGTTCTCATTTACAATTGCGACCTGGCCAAGATAAAGCAAAGCAGTTCTACACATACAACAACACAGAGTTACACATGGAATAAACAAACATACAGTCAATAATATAGCAGAAAAATAAGTTTATATACAATGTGAGCAAATGAGGTGAGATAAGGGAGGTAAAGGCAAAAAAGGCCATGGTGGCGATGTAACTACAATATAGCAAGTAAAACACTGGAATGGTAGATTTGCAGTGAAAGAATGTGCAAAGTAGAGATAGAATAATATATTAAAGAGCAGCAGTAAATAACAATATAGTGGGGCTATATACAGGGGGTACCGGTACAGAGTCAATGTGTCGAGGTAATTGAGGTAATTATGTACATGTAGGTAGAGTTAGTGGCTATGCATAGATAATAACAATAGGGGGGGCAATGCAAATAGTCTGGGTAGCCATTTGATTAGTTGTTCAGCAGTCTTATGGTTTGGGGGTAGAAGCTGTTTAGAAGCCTCTTGGACCTAGACGTTGCACTCAGGTACTGCTTGCCATGTGGTAGCAGAAAGAACAGTCTATGACTAGGGTGGCTGGAGTCTTTGACAATTTGTGTGGCCTTCCTCTGACACTGCCTGGTATAGAGGTCCTGGGTGGCAGGAAGCTTGGCCCCAGTGATGTACTGGGCCGTACGCACTACCCTCTGCACTGCCTTGCAGTTGGAGGCTGAGCAGTTACCATACCAGGCAGTGATGCAACCGGTCAGGATGCTCTCGATGGTTCAGCTGGAAAACCTTTTGAGGATCTGAGGACCCATGCCAAATATTTTCAGTCTCCTGGAGGGGAAAGGTTTTGTTGTGTCCTTTTCACGACTGTCTTGGTGTGCTTGGACCATGTTAGTTTGTTGGTGATGTGGACGCCAAGGAACTTGAAGCTCTCAACTTTCCCCACTACAGCCTCGTCGATGAGAATGGGGGTGTGCTCGGTCCTCATTTTCCTGTAGTCCACAATCATCTCCTTTTTCTTGATCACGTTGAGGGAGAGGTTGTTGTCTTTGCATCACACGGTCAGGTCTCTGACCTCCTCCCTATAGGCTGTCTCATCATTGTCGGTGATCAGGCCTACCACTTTTGTGTCATCAGCAAATTTAATGATGGTGTTGGAGTCTTGCCTGGCCATGCAGTCATGAGTGAACAGGGAGTACAGGAGAGGACTGAGCACACACCCCTGAGGGGCCCCCGTGTTGAGCATCAGTATGGCGGATGTTGTTACTTACCCTTACCACCTGGGGGCGGCCCGTCAGGAAGTGCAAGATCCAGTTGCAGATGGAGATATTTAGTCCCAGGGTCCTTAGCTTAGTGATGAGCTTTGAGGTTACTATGGTGTTGAACGCTGAGGTGTAGTCAATGAATAGCATTCTGACATAGGTGTTCCTTTTGTCGAGGTAGGAAAGGGCAATGTGGAGTGCAATAGGGATTGCATAATCTGTGGATCTGTCGGTGCGGTATGCAAATTTGGGTTGGGTCTAGGGTTTCTGTGATAATTGTGTTGATGTGAGCCATGACCAGCCTTTCAAAGCATTTCATGGCTACAGACATGAGTGCTACGGGTCAGTAGTCATTTAGGCAGGTTACCTTAGTGTTCTTGGGCACAGCGACTATGGTGGTCTGCTTGAAACATGTTGGTATTACAGAATTTTGACCTGTTTAAAGATCTTATTCATATCAGCTGCTGAGATCGTGATCACATGGTCGTCCGGAACGGCTGATTCTCTCGTGGATATTTCAGTGTTACTTGCCTCGAAGCAAGCTTAGAAGTTATTTAGCTCGTCTGGTAGGCTCGTGTCACTGGGCAGCTCTCGGCTGTGCTTCCCTTTGTAGTCTGTAGTAGTTTGCAAGCCCTGCCACATCCAACGAGTGTCAGAGCCGGTGTAGTACGTTTCTATTTTAGTCCTGTATTGACGCTTTGCCTGTTTGATGGTTCGTTGGAGGGCATAGCGGGATTTCCTATTAGCTTACGGGTTAGAGTCCCGCTCCTTGAAAGCAGCAGCTCTACCATTTAGCTCAGTGCGAATGTTGCATGTAATCCATGGCTTCTGGTTAGGGTATGTACTACAGTCACTGTGGGGATAATGTCCTCGATGCACTTAAAACCAGTGACTGATGTGGTGTACTCATCAATGCCATTGGGAGGATCCTGGAACATATTCCAGTCTGTGCTAGCAAAACAGTCCTGTAGTTTAGCATCTGTTTCATCTGACCACTTTTTTATAGACAGAGTCACTGGTACTTCCTGTTTTAATTTTAGCTTGTAACGGGAATCAGGAGGATAGAGTTATGGTCAGATTTGCCAAATGGAGGGCTTTGTACACGTCTCTGTGTGTGGAGTAAAGGTGGTCTAGAATTTTTTTCCCTCTGGTTGCCCATTTAACATGCTGATAGAAATTAGGTAAAACTGATTTAAGTTTCTCTGCCACCTCTGGATCAGCGTGTTCCTGTTTGCTTATGGCAGAATACAGCTCCTTGAGTGTTTTTTTATTTATTTTACCTTTATTTAACTAGGCAAGTCAGTTAAGAACAAATTCTTATTTTCAATGACAGCCTAGGAACAGTGGGTGAACTGCCTGTTCAGGAGCAGAACGACAGATTTGTACCTTGTCAGCTCGGGGGTTTGAACTTGCAACCTTCCGGTTACTAGTCCAACGCTCTAACCACTAGTGTAGTTTTAGTGCCGTCCTCTTTCTGTGGTGGTATGTAGACAGCTATGAAAAAAAACAGATGAAAACTCTCTAGGTAGATAGTGTGATCTATCTTGGCCATGTTCTGTTATAATCTCCACCCGGCACCGCCAGAAGAGGACTGGCCACCCCTCATAGCCTGGTTCCTCTCTAGGTTTCTTCCTAGGGAGTTTTTCCTAGCCACTGTGCTTCTACACCTGCATTGTTTGGGGTTTTAGGCTGGGTTTCTGTACAGCACTTTGAGATATCAGCTGATGTACGAAGGGCTATATAAATAAATTTGATTTGATTTGATCTACAGCTTATCATGAGATACTCTACCTTAGGCGAGCAAAACCAAGATTTACTTAGATATCGTGCACCAGCTATTGTTTACAAATATGCAAAGGCCCCCGCCCTGCTGTTCTGTCCTGTCAATAGAGTTTATAACCCACCATCTGTATGGTCTTAATGTCATCGTTCAGCCACGACTCGGTGAAGAATAAGATATTACAGTTTTTAATGTCCCGTTGGCAGGAAACACTTGCTTTCAGTTTGTCCCATTTATTTTCCCAGCGATTGAACGTTAGCTAGCAGAACGGAAGACAAGGGCAGATTAGCCACTCGTCGCCTGATCCTCACAAGGCATCCTGATCTCTTTCCACGAAACCTATATTTCCTTTTCCAGCAAATCACGGGGATCTGGGCCTGGTTGGGAGTCTGTAGTATATCCCTCGCGTCCGACTCATTGAAGAAGAACTCCTCATCCAATTTGAGGTGAGTAAGCCCAGTTATAATGTTCAGAAACTCTTTTCAGTCATAAGAGACGTTAGCAGCCACATGAACAAAACAAGTTACGAACAACGAGAAAAACAAAAACAAAATAGCATGGTTGGTTAAGAGCCAATAAGACAGCAGAATTTCCCTCTTGCGCCATCTTGATACAAGATGCAATTTTCAGTTCTCTCCAAGTCCGGGCTCTGGCTGGGCCACTCAAGGACATTCAGAGAATTGTCCCGAAGCCACTACTGTATTGTCTTGACTGTGTGCTTAGGGTCATTGTCCTGTTGGAAGGTGAACCCTAGCCCCAGTCTGAGGTCCTGAGTGCTCTGCGAGCAGGTTTTCATCAAAGATCTCTCTGTACTTTTCTCCGTTCATCTTTGTCTCGATCCTGAATAGTCTCCCAGTCTCTACCACTGAAAAACATTCCCACAGCATGATGCTGCCACCACCATGCTTCACCGTAGGGATGGTGCCAGGTTTCCTCCAGACTTGATGCTTTGCATTCAGGCCAAAGAGTCCAATCAATTGAATTTACCACAAGTGGACTCCAATCAAGTTGTAGAAACATCTCAAGGATGGTCAATGGAAACAGGATGCACCTGAGCTCAATTTTGAGTCTCATAGAAAAGGGTCTGAATACTTATGTAAAAGGTATTTATGTTAAAAAATATATACAAATTAGCAAAAATGTCTAAAAACCTGTTTTCACTTTGTCATTATGGAGTATTATGTGTAGATTGCTGAGGAAAATGTGTTATTTAATCCATTTTAGAATAAGGCTGTAACGTAACAAAACCTGGAAAAAGTCAAGGGGTCTGAATACTTTCCGATGGCACTGTACATTACCATTACGCTACATCTTTGATCCTTACATTTAGATTGAATTCATATACTCTATCTGGATGCAGTCAGACACCAGGATCATGTATTCTGTTAACGATGGCAATAGGTACCTTTTTTTTAAATTTTATATTATGAACGTGCCATTATTTCTATTACAGTATATTGGATGACTGTCATTCATATTCCTTTCACCCAGCTCAATGTAACATCAATAGGTTTAGGCTACTACATGATTCTCAAATTTTCCCTGTACCCATCATGAGGTTGCTACAACCTAGCCTACGAATGAAAGTTTACAACGTATGTAGGTGCACAGGAGAGATTTTTTTTTGTCACATTCAATACCAGGTTGCACACTCTTGCCTGCATCTAGCTGATCTAGGGTGTAATCATTAGTCCAACAGTTGCAAACAATAGTTTCTATTGGACAATTTCAGATAAGTTTATTCCCATTTCGTTACGTTTAAGATATTCTTTTCAAAACAATCAGCACAATGAATACACCACTGATCGCATGCAAACACAGTTCACTTTCATAGCTCATTGTATATCTAGTATAATTCCTTCTCACATCTATCTATGTGGTCTCCTCCTCTCACCTTTCCCTTCGCTTGTAGACTTCAGTGCACAACACATCAGCTGTCTGTGACCAGGCGGGAAAATAAATCCAAGCCATACCTTAATTTCATGACTGCTAACGCTACACACAGCCTACATCGTTGTCATGTCATAGCCAACATAGCTACTAGAATGTGGATGTCGATTAAGGCAGGTGCGGGGGGCACCTCTCTAATTTAGAGGGGTTGGGTTAAATGCAGAAGACACATTTCAGTTGAAGGCATTCAGTTGTACAACTGACTAGGTAGCCCGCTTTACCTTAACACGTTAGTTAAGTAAACCCACAACAATCATACAGTACAGTGTATACACTGTACTGTATGCAGCAAGCAGTTTAGCTAACATAGCATCTCTCTCTGTTTGAGCCGGATGTATCAGGCTCAAACAGGCTAAACTAGCTAGCTACATTATATTATCTAAGTAAGTGAAAGTGAAAAAAGTAATATACATATAATATATATATATATATATATATATATCTTTCTCTCTCTCTCTTGCTTCTCTTGCTTCCTTTTCATTTTGGAAGAAATGTATTTGTTCTGAAAAAGTTCAACTATTGTGTTTCTCTCTTTGAGTCTCTCTTTGAGTCTTTGAGTCAACTACTCACCACATGTTATGCACTGCAGTGCTAGGTAACTGTAGCTTATGCTTTCAGTACTAGATTCCTTCCCATATCCTTTGATGTCAATTCATGTTGCAAGAGCTCTGATAGGTTGGAAGACATCCTCTGGAGGTTTTCATAATTACTGTGTAAGTATATGGAAAGGAGTGAGAACCATGATCCTCCTAGATTTTGTATTGAAGTCAACGTACCAAGAGGAGGACAGAAGCTAGCTGTCCTCAGGCTACACCATGGTGATACCCTACGGAGTGCTGATGAGGCTACGGTAGACCTTCATGGCGAAACAGTGTGTTTTAATCAATTATTTGGTGACATGAGAAAATATTTATGCTGAACAAAAATATAAATGCAACATGTAAAATGTTGGTCCCATCTTTCATGAGGTGAAATACAAGATCCCGGAAATGTTCCATACACACAACAAGCTTATTTCTCTTAAATTTCGTACAAATTTGTTTACATCCCTGTTAGTGAGCATTTCTCCATTGCCAAGATAATCCATTCACCTGACAGGTGTGGCATATCAAGAAGCTTAAACAGCATGATCATGACACAGGTGGTCCTTGTACTGGGGACATTAAAAGGTCACTCTAAATTGTGCAGTTTTGTCACACAACACAATGCCACAGATGTCTCAAGTTTTAGGGAGTGTGCAATTGTCATGCTGATGCAGGACTGTCCACCAGAGCTGTTGACAGAGAATTGAATGTTCATTTCTCTACCATAAGCCTCCTCCAACATTGTTTTAGGGAACTTGTCAGTACGTCCAACCGGCCTTACAACCGCAGACCACGTGTAACCACACCAGCTCAGGACCTCCACATTGTCTGAGACCAGCCACCCAGACATCTGGGGTTTACACAACCAAAGAATTTCTGCACAAACTGTCAGAAACCATTTCAGGGAAGCTCATCTGCATGCCCATCGTCCTCAACAGAGACTTGACCTGACCGTAGTTCACCGTATTCCAACTTCAGTGGGCAAACACTCACGGATGAATCCCGATTTCAACTGTACTGGGCAAATGGCAGACAGCGTTATTAAAAAACAACAACATTTATTTCACCTTTATTTAACCAGGTAGGCCAGTTGAGAACAAGTTCTCATTTACATCTGCGACCTGGCCAAAAAAAAGCAAAGCAGTGTGACAAAAACAACAACACGGAGTTACACATGGAATAAACAAACATACAGTCAATAACAGAATAGAACAATCTATATACAGTGTGTGCAAATGTAGAAAGGCAATAAATAGGCCATTGTGGTGAAATAATTTAAATTTAGCATTAACACTGGAGTGATAGATGTGCAGATGTTGATGTGCAAGTAGAGATACTAGGGTGCAAAAAAAAGAATAATAATAACAATATGGGGATGAGGTAGCTGGATGGGCTATTTACAGATGGGCTGTGTTCAGGTGCAGTGATCGGTAAGCTGCTCTGACAACTGATGCTTATAGTTAATTGCGCCTTCTTCACCACGCTGTCTGTGTGGGTGGAACATTTCAGTTTGTCTGTGACGGCTCAAAGCCCGTAACAAAGGGAGACAACGTGGAGATAAGGAGTAGCAAAACATATATTTATTAACTAAATAACTAAGTATAATATACAATGGTGTGTGTAATCAGTAATCAGTAGTGTAAGTGAGTGTTTTGCATGCATGAATGTGATAAAGCAGGGTGTTGAAAGGTGCCAAAGCAAACAAACAAAAGGCCACCAAGAACCACAACACAATCTACAAAGGTGTCTGCATGGAGAGAGTCTCCTCCATGAATGTGGAAGAGGTCTATTTATCCTGGGAGTCACCTGGCCCAGGTGTTTCCCATGTAGCTGACGACCCTCTGCACTCCGCCCACCGGCATCCTAATAAGGAAACAAGAACAAAGACAGACTACGGCAGACAAGAGTGGGAGGGTCGTCACATTCCCCCCCATAAAACCGGGGACCAACAAGGACCCCGGAACAACATACCAGCCTCCCGCGTCCCAAATTGACACAGGCCCCTGCGTCCCAAATTGACACAGGCCTCTGCGTCCCAAATTGACGAGGGGTTATGTGTTCACACCTCCACCTGCACCAACCAACCTCCTCCTCCCCAGACCTCAGCAACCTTTATGCATAGGAAGCAATATTTTAAGAGGAAAGAAGAACACAAGACCAGGAGGGAACAGACAGGAAAGATAGAACATGACAACCCGAAACAATGGTCAGTCACGTAAACATTCAGGAACATGGCACAAAAGACCAACAGCTACAAGCTCCAACGAAAAGAACATCAGGGTCCTTCTTAATTTTTACAACTCACAACGATTCATAGTCACTTCCAACGATTCATAGATTTCACGTGCCCTACTCGTCAGTGGCACCTGCCAATAGCCTTTTAACAGGTCAAATTTGCTCACAAACTTAGCTGCACCGACTTGATCAACACAGTCCTCCATCCGAGGAAGAGGAAATGAATCTGGCTTTGTGACACTGTTTACCTTACGGTAGTCCGTACAAAACGGTTTGTTCCATCCGGTTTCCTGATCAAGATACAGGAGAAGCCCAACTGGAGAAAGAAGGCTCTGCTATCTTACTCTCCAGCATGTACTTGACCTCAGCATCCAGACAACGTAGTTTCTCTGAAGAAACTCTATAGAACCGCTGACGAATGGGGTCAGCACCTCCAATGTCAATATCATGTTCTATTAAGTTTGTACGTGTAGGTGTATCAGAAAACAAACCTGGAAATCTCTGAATCAGACCAACCATCTCTTTCCGCCCATCAACAGGTAGGTGAGTGAGAAGACTGTCTAAAATATCCAGTGTTTCTGAATTTTTCAATCTACCCTGCAATATACAATCGTCAGGACCAGGAACATCTTCCTCCTCATGCACAGATCTAGCACGACAAGAACCCAAGGAAACAACGGTATCAGCCAAAAGAACAGGTTTACCGTCCTCTGTAGAATCCCACTGTTCAGTCTCAGAGGAACGTGCATAATAGGGTTTTAACAGATTTACATGGCACAGCTGGTGTGCTTTCCTCCGTTCTGGAGTGGCAACTAGATAATTTTGCTCAGTGTACTGGCGCACCACTGTATATGGACCTTGAAACTTGGCTTGAAAAGGAGAACCAACAATTGGCAGCAGAGCAAGAACCTGGTCACCTGGACTAAAGTGACGAGGCTCAGTTCGGCGATCAAATATGCCCTTCATCCTCTCCTGTGAAGATGATACCTTCTCTTTAGCCATTTCAGCGGCGTACAGCCGTCGCCGGAAATCACACACATATGATAACAGGGACTGAGGAGGCTCGGGAAACTTCCAGTCATCCTGGAGAACAGATAAAAGTCCACGCACCCTATGTCCAAACACAAGGTCATTTGGACTGAAACCTGTGCTCTCCTGTGAAACTTCCCTAGCGGCTAACAGTAAACAAGGCAACCCCTCCTCCCAATCCTTATCCATCTCAGTACAATAAGCTCTCAACAAAGACTTAAGTGTTTGATGGAAACGTTCCAGTGCTCCTTGACTTTGCGCGTGATAGGCGCTAGACAAATTGTGTTTAATATGGAGCTGTTGAAGAACCTGACCAAACAGATTAGAGGTAAAATTAGATCCTTGATCACTCTGAATGACCTTTGGGATTCCAAACAATGAGAGAAACTGAGTCAAAGCTTTTAACACCGATTTAGTCGTGATAGATCGGAGAGGATAGGCAGCAGGAAACCTAGTGGTCTGACACATCACAGTGAACAGGTAACTGCTACCCTTTTTAGAACGAGGCAGAGGACCCACACAGTCAATAATCAGATACTCAAAAGGTTGGCTGAGTACAGGAATAGGAAACAATGGTACTGTTTTAATAGCTTGATTAGGCTTACCAGTTAATTGACAGGTGTGACAAGTTTTGATAAAATCAGAAACATCCCTCTTTAATCTAGGCCAAAAGAAATGTCTTAATATGCGATTGTAGGTTTTCCTCACCCCCATATGTCCAGCAACGTCGCTGTGAGAAGTTTCCAACACCAACTCATGAAGCTTAACTGGTACAACAACCTGACTAATTGCCTCCCCCAGAAAAACACTATCATGAGACACCCACTTGTCACGAACCGGCTCAAAGCCCGTAACAAAGGGAGACAACGTGGAGATAAGGAGTAGCAAAACATATATTTATTAACTAAATAACTAAGTATAATATACAATGGTGTGTGTAATCAGTAATCAGTAGTGTAAGTGAGTGTTTTGCATGCATGAATGTGATAAAGCAGGGTGTTGAAAGGTGCCAAAGCAAACAAACAAAAGGCCACCAAGAACCACAACACAATCTACAAAGGTGTCTGCATGGAGAGAGTCTCCTCCATGAATGTGGAAGAGGTCTATTTATCCTGGGAGTCACCTGGCCCAGGTGTTTCCCATGTAGCTGACGACCCTCTGCACTCCGCCCACCGGCATCCTAATAAGGAAACAAGAACAAACACAGACTACGGCAGACAAGAGTGGGAGGGTCGTCACATGTACGCCGAGGAACTTAAAACTTTCCACCTTCTCCACTACTGTCCAGTCGATGTGGATAGGGGGGTGCTCCCTCTGCTGTTTCCTGAAGTCCACGATCATCTTCTTTATTTTGTTGACGTTAAGTGTGAGGTTGTTTTCCTGACACCACACTCCGAGAGCCCTCACCTCCACCCTGTAGGCCGTCTCGTCTTTGTGGGTAATCAAGCCTACCAGTGTAGTGTCGTCTGCAAACTTGATGATTGAGTTGGAGGCATGCATGGCCACGCTGTCATGGGTGACCAGGGAGTACAGGAGAGGGTTGAGAACGCACCCTTGTGGGGCCCCAGTGTTGAGGATCAGCGGGTTGGAGATGTTGTTTCCTACCCTCACCACCTGGGGGCTGCCCGTCAAAAAGTCCAGGACCCAGTTGCACAGGGCGGGGTCGAGACCCAGGGTCTCGAGCTTAATGACGAGTTTGGAGGGTACTATTGTGTTAAATGATGAACTGTAGTCAATGAACAGCATTCTTACATAGGTATTCCTCTTGTCCAGATGGGTAAGGGCAGTGTGCAGTGTGATTGCGATTGCGTCGGCTGTGGACCTGTTGGGGCGGTAAGCAAATTGGAGTTGGTCTAGGGTGTCAGGAAGGGTGGAGGTGATATGATCCTTGACTAGTCTCTCAAAGCACTTCATGATGACGGAAGTGAGTGCTACGGGGTAGTCATTTAGCTCAGTTACTTCAGCTTTCTTGAGAACAGCAACAATGGTGACCCTTTTGAAGCATGTGGGAACAGCAGACTGGGATAGGGATTGGTTGAATATGTCCGTAAACACACCAGCCAGCTGGTCTGCACATGCTCTGAGGACGCGGCTAGGGATGCCGTCTGGGCCAGCAGCCTTGCGAGGGTTAACACATTTAAATGTTCTACTCACGTTGGCTGCTGTGAAGGAGAGTCTGCTGGTTTTGGTTGCGGGCCGTGTCGGTGGCACTGTATTGTCCTCAAAGCGAGCAAAGAAGTTGTTTAGTTTGTCTGGGAACAAGACATCTGGGTCTGCGACAAGGCTGGTTTTCTTTTTGTTGTCCGTGATTGACTGTAGACATTGCCACATTCCTCTTGTGTCTGAGCTGTTGAATTGCGACTCTACCTTGTCTCTATACTGACGCTTAGCTTGTTTGATTGCCTTGCAGACGGAATAGCTACACTGTTTGTATTCGGTCATGTTTCCGGTCGCCTTGCCCTGATTAAAAGCAGTGGTTCGCGCTTTCAGTTTTGCACGAATGCTGCTATCAATCCATGGTTTCAGGTTGGGGAAGGTTTTTATAGTCGCTGTTGGTACAACGTCATCGATGCACTTGCTAATTAACTCGCTCACCGAATCAGCGAATACATCAATGTTGTTGTTCGACGCTATCCGGAACATATCTCTGTCCACGTAATCGAAGCAATCTTGAAGCGTGGAATCAGATTGGTCGGACCAGCGTTGAACAGACCTGAGCATGGGCATTTCCTGTTTTAGTTTCTGTCTATAGGCTGGGAGCAACAAAATGGAGTTGTTGTCAGATTTGCCGTAAGGAGGGCGAGGGATGGCTTTGTATGCGTCGCGGAAGTTAGAGTAATAATGATCTCAAATGGCCTCCTGTCTCAGCCTCCAGTATTTATGCTGCAGTAGTTTATGTGTCGGGGGGCTAGGGTCAGTTTGTTATATCTGGAGTACTTCTCCTGTCCTATCCTGTGTGAATCTAAGTGTGCGTTCTCTAATTCTCTCCTTCTCTCTTTCTTTCTCTCTCTCGGAGGACCAGAGCCCTAGGACCATGCCCCAGGACTACCTGACATGATGACTCCTTGCTGTCCCCAGTCCACCTGGCCATGCTGCTGCTCCAGTTTCAACTGACCTGAGCCCTAGGACCATGCCCCACGACTACCTGACATGATGACTCCTTGCTGTCCCCAGTCCACCTGGCCATGCTGCTGCTCCAGTTTCAACTGTTCTGCCTTACTATTATTCGACCATGCTGGTCATTTATTAACATTTGAACATCTTGGCCATGTTCTGTTATAAGCTCCAACCGGCACAGCCAGAAGAGGACTGGCCACCCCACATATGCTCTCTCTAATTCTCTCTTTCTTTCTCTCTCTCGGAGGACCTGAGCCCTAGGACCGTGTCCCAGGACTACCTGACATGATGACTCCTTGCTGTCCCCAGTCCACCTGACTGTGCTGCTGCTCCAGTTTCAACTGTTCTGCCTTATTATTATTCGACCATGCTGGTCATTTATGAACATTTGAACATCTTGGCCATGTTCTGTTATAATCTCCACCCGGCACAGCCAGAAGAGGACTGGCCACCCCACATAGCCTGGTTCCTCTCTAGGTTTCTTCCTAGGTTTTGGCCTTTCTAGGGAGTTTTTCCTAGCCACCGTGCTTCTACACCTGCATTGCTTGCTGTTTGGGGTTTTAGGCTGGGTTTCTGTACAGCACTTTGAGATATCTGCTGATGTACGAAGGGCTATATAAATACATTTGATTTGATTTGATCCAGAATTTTCCCAGCCCGCGTCGCACATTCTATATGCTGATAGAATTTAACGAGCCTTGTTTTCAGATTAGCCTTTTTAAAATCCCCAGCTACAATAAACACAGCCTCAGGATATGTGGTTTCTAGTTTACATGGAGTCATAACCGTCCAGGGTAGGGATGCTAGTCGGGCGGGCGGTTGCGGGCAGCAATCGGTTGAAGAGCATGCATTTAGTTTTACTTACTCTGATTTGACACACTGAACTCTATCTGAGAAGTAGTTGGTGAACCAGGCGAGGCAGTCATTTAAGAAGCCAAGGCTATTCCAAATAAAATAAAATAAAAGTTTATTTGTCACGTGCGCCGAATACAACAGGTCTACACCTTACAGTGAAATGCTTACTTACAGGCTCTAACCAATAGTGCGGAGGGGGCTAAAAAGAAAAAAGTGTGTGTGTGTGTGTGTGTGTGTGTGTGTGTGTGTGTGTGTGTGTGTGTGTGTGTGTGTGTGTGTGTGTGTGTGTGGGTAAGTAAAGAAATAAAACAACAGTAAAAAGACATTTGAAAATAAGAGTAGCAAGGCTATATACAGACACCGGTTAGTTAGGCTTATTGAGGTAGTACGAACATGTGGGTATGGTTAAAGTGACTATGCATATATGATGAACAGAGAATAGCAGAAGTGTAAAAAGAGGGGTTGGTGGGTGGTGGGACACAATGCAGATAGCCCGGTTAGCCACTGTGCAGGGGCACTGGTTGGTCGGGCCAATTGAGGTAGTATGTACATGAATGTATAGTTAAAGTAGCTATGCATATAAGATAAACAGAGAGTAGCAGCAGCGTAAAAGAGGGGTTGGGAGGGTCACACAATGCAAATAGTCTGGGTAACCATTTGGTTACCTGTTCAGGAGTCTTATGGCTTGGGGGTAAAAACTGTTGAGGAGCCTTTTTGTCCTAGACTTGGCACTCCGGTACCGCTTGCCATGCGTTTGTAGAGAGAACAGTCTATGACTAGGGTGGCTGGGGTCTTTGACAATTTTTAGGGCCTCCTTCTGACACGACCTGGTGTAGAGGTCATGGATGGCAGGCAGCTTTGCCCCAGTGATGTACTGGGCCGTACGCACTACCCTCTGTAGTGCCTTGCGATCGGAGGCCGAGCAATTGCCGTACCGGGCAGTGATGCAACTGGTCAGGATGCTCTCGATGTTGCAGCTGTAGAACCTTTTGAGGATCTCAGGACCCATGCCAAATCTTTTTAGTGTCCTGAGGGGGAATAGGCTTTGTCGTGCCCTCTTCACGACTGTCTTGGTGGGTTTGGACCATTCTAGTTTGTTGTTGATGTGGACACCAAGGGATTTTAAGCTCTCAACCTGCTCCACTACAGCCCCGTCGATGAGAATGGGGGCGTGCTCGGTCCTCCTTTTCATGTAGTAATCATCTCCTTTGTCTTGATCAAAACCCTAGTTTTAGACTGTTCTCTCTGTTACCGCACGGCAAGCGGTACCGGAGTGCCAAGTCTAGGTCCAAGAGGCTTTTAAACAGCTTCTACCCCCAAGTCATAAACATCTAAACTAATCATGAACATCTAATCAAATGGCTACCCAGACTATTTGCTTTGCCCCCCCCCCCCCACCCACTCTTTTACACCGCTGCTACTCTGTTATTATCTATGCAAAGTCATTTTAATAACTCTACCTACATGTACATATTACCTCAATTACCTCGACTAACCGGTGCCCCCACACATTGACTCTGTACATATACCACCTGTATATAGTCTCTTGTTATTTTACAGCTGCTCTTTACAGCTGCTCTTTATTCTTATTTTTTTTACTTGCTTTGTTGGTTAGGGGCTTGCAATTAAGCATTTCACCTGTTGTATTCAGCGCATGTGACTAATAACATTTGATTTGATTTGAACTCAGTAAAATCTTAGAAATTGTTGCATGTTGCTTTTATATTTTTGTTCAGTGTAGAATAGTTCTATCTAAAAAAGGATAACTTTGTTAATGGTTCACATTTTTTAAAATATATAATTCACTGAGGAGGATGGTCCTTCCCTTCCTCCTTTGAGGAGCCTTCACTGCCTGTTAAATATAAACTTGGATATGATCATTTTCTGATCACAACAGAGAAATGTTTCTCTCAGTGGGCTGGCAGGTAGCCTAGTGGTTAGAGTGTTGGGCCGGTAACTGAAAGGTTGCTGGATCGAATACCCTAGCTGACAAGGTAAAAAAAAATCTGCCCTTCTCCTCCTGAACAAGGCAGCTGACCCACTGTTCCCTGTTCTCATTGTAAAAAATATTTTTTTTCTTAATTAACTGACTTGCCAAGTTAAATAAAGGTGAAATAGAAAAATGGATGCCAGTGTTTCCTTTCACTGTGCTCATCCTTCACTGTGCTCATCCTTTCCACCACTGTTGTTAATTAATCTGGGTCATATGCAGAACAGATGTTTGGTTTAATTCGCTGTAACCACAAACAAAACATGTAATGTCTCTGTAACTTCTCCAGAATGTCTCGTGTCTGCAGCCTAAAAGCCAGCTCATATGAAAACATTACCTCAAGAATTCATATGAGAAGCTTGATTTCAGACCTGGTTTAAATATTTCAGAGCTGCTGTATATTGTGTTCATAGAAGCTAAGTCATGTCCTCTTTGAAGCTCAGAGAAAAAATGTGTCCGTTGGTGCTTTGTGTGTGCGTGCGTGTGTTTCTGTGTGTGCGGTGCCTGTGTATTCGTTGCTTTAACAGCATATATACGTATCCCTACTGCAACAAAAGGGCAAACATGCTTTTTGACAGTACAAAGATATAGAGGCAGTATTATAATTACATGTTTGTTTAAAAAAAAAAAAAAAAATAACCACATATTTGGATGTTGGCAAGTCATACTGCATGAAAAGCACAAGCCATCGTTTTTTTTTTTTTTAAGTGAACGTGTCTTTAGCTGTCCTATGGGGGTGACTTCACAGCCAGTAACTCTAAATCGAATAAACCTCTGCTCTATAACTTCATTGTATGTTTCTCCATATTTTACATGGATTTCTGGGCCTGTTAAATTGTCTTGATGAAAGATATGCAAGACAAGTCTGCTCACTGAAATCCAAGTGGACATTATGACAGTCCTCTTGGTTGCTATTTGTTATTTCTGAGCTTTTGCGGCCATCTACAGTTTTACCAGCCTGGAACATGAAACCATGATTCTACATTGCAGCCAGGAAGCTGGGTTTCATAGGCTGTTATATTGACTGGATACTATGGGACTATGCTATACTGGATCTGTGGATCTCTTATTAAGACAGGGTTCATTTGAAACTCTACTGGATGCAGGCAGCAATCAGATAGAGATGTAGGATCTTAATTTGATTACTCTTTTGTTGCTGAGAATGATCCTGCAGGAGGAAATACACATTTGGAGCAGATTCGAGGTTTAACATTGTATAATTAATTTCCTGTTGCTAAATGATTATTTTCCTGCTGTAGCAAACTGGCTCAAATTATGATCCTACATCTGAATGTCTCTGATATGATCTGAGTAATAGGCTACACTCGAAGGCCTACTGTAAAGTCGCTCTCTTCTCCCTAACATGAAGCCACTTCTTCTGTGGTAAGAAGCAATCACTATCATATTCCATTTTTTACTCAAGATGGTTGACAATGGAAATATAAAATGTACCACCACTTAAGCCTTCGCAATGTAGAGTAATTTACATTTCGATCTTTCTATTTTCATGGTATGGCATAACTATCTCCATATGCTAAAGTGGAATAGGCTGTTACAGTACTCCCCATTCAGGACTAGTGAAAAGTCAGATAAATTGACTAATGTTCATGTTCTCAAACGTTATTTTGCCAATCAAACAGAGATTGATCCATCTGTAGTGGAGGATTTGATCTGATCTGACCTCCATGTAGCCTCTTAGCGTTAGCTACATTAAACTATAAACCCTTCCCCCTGGGACACCAATGTTCCTGAAACACATTTGGATTCAATTTGCAGCAGAAATTCTTTGCTGTTAAAAAATGATGTTTTATTTTAAGGGGTTGTGCAGGGTGGTCGTGGCATTGTGGTGGAAAGTTAGCGTGGGGAGTGTTCACTGGGATCAGATAGCTGTGGATTTATGGTGCTCAGTTGCAGTGGGGCTTTGTCACAGCTCTTGTTTTAATTTCTACATCTTGTTTTGATGAATCTTGTTTTTAATGTCCCGGAAACACCACTCTCTTTTTTTGTCTTGTCACACTGCAGTAACTCATGTCTCTTCAGCCCCAGTGAGACTTTTAGGTCGTTCATTTTCAGCTGAATATTATCTTCAGCTTCATACTTTTCCGGCAATCACACAGAAATTGCAGCAGAGATGGAAAATTCTATGAAATGTTGCAGTGACATTACAGCATTGTTTCCTCGGCAGGAATATTTATATTCATATTTATTTGTTGATGCACATCACTTTTAGTGTTTCGCCTGTGTCTGCCTCATGTGTGGACACCACTGGTGTTGTATGTTGTTTCCAATCAGACATGTACAGATTACAGTATGTTACCTATACTTCAGATCCCATAACATCAGATGAGCTGTTTCGGAATATACAGTTGAAGTTGGAAGTTTACATACACCTTAACCAAATACATTTAAACTCAGTTTTTCACAATTCCTGACATGTAATCCTAGTAACAATTCCCTATCTTCGGTCAGTTAGGATCGCCACTTTATTTTAAGAATGTGAAATGTCAGAATAATAGTAGAGAGCTGTTATTTCTTTCATCACATTCTCGTGGGTCAGAAGTTTACATGAACTCAATTAGTATTTGGTAGCATTGCCTTTAAATTGTTTAACTTGGGTCAAACGTTTCAGGTAGCCTTTCACAAGCTTTCCACAACATGTTGGGTGAATTTTGTCCCATTGCTCCTGACAGAGCTGGTGTAACTGAGTCAGGTTTGTAGGCCTCCTTGCTCGCACATGCATTTTCAGTTTTGCCCAAAAATTTTCTATGGTATTGAGGTCAGGGCTTTGTCATGGCCACTCCAATACCTTGACTTTGTTGTCCTTAAGGAATTTTGCCACAACTTTGGAAGTATGCTTGGGGTCATTGACCATTTGGAAGACCCATTTGTGACCAAATTTTAACTTTTGCTGATTGATGTCTTGAGTTGCGTCAATATATCCACATCATTTTCCTACCTCATGTTGCCATCTATTTTATGAATGTGCACCAGTCCCTCTTGCAGCAAAGCACCCCCACAACATGATGCTGCCACCTGTGCTCTACGGTTGGGATGGTGTTCTTCGGCTTGCAAGCCTCCCCCTTTTTCCTCCAAATGTAACGATGGTCATTATGGACAAACAGTTCTATTTTTGTTTCATCAGACTAGAGGACATTTCTCCAAGAAATACGATCTTTGTCCCCATGTGTAGTTGCAAACTGTAATCTGGCTTTCTTTATGGCGGTTTTGGAGCAGTGGCTTCTTCCTTGCTGAGCAGCCTTTCAGGTTATGTCGATATAGGACTTGTTTTACTGTGGATATAGATACTTTTGTGCCTGTTTCCTCCAGCATCTTCACTCTGACAGCGCCGGACAGGCGGGCGACTCTGGCAGCGCCGGACAGGCGGGCGACTCTGGCAGCGCCGGACAGGCGGGCGGCTCTGGCAGCTCCTGACTGACGGGCGGCTCTGGCAGCTCCTGACTGACGGGCGGCTCTGGCAGTTCCTGACTGACGGGCGGCTCTGGCAGCTCCTGACTGAGGGGCGGCTCTGGCAGCTCCTGACTGACGGGCGGCTCTGTCAGCTCCTGACTGACGGGCGGCTCTGGCAGCTCCTGACTGACGGGCGGCTCTGGCAGCTCCTGACTGACGGGCGGCTCTGGCGGCTCCGGACAGACGGGCGGCTCTGGCGGCTCCGGACAGGAGGGAGACTCTGGAAGCGCCGGACAGGCGGGAGAACCTAGAGGGAGGAGACGGAGAGACAGCCTGGTGCATGGGGCTGCCACAGGACCCACCAGGCTGGGGAGACCTACAAGAGGCCTGGTGCGTGGAGGAGGCACCGGATGGACCGAGCTGTGGGGGAGCACTGGAGCTCTGGTGCACAGCCTTGGCACCACTCCTCCAGGCTGGATGACCACTTTAGCCCAGACCCTCCAGAGTGCAGGCTCAGGTTGCACCGGGCTGTGGGGGAGCACTGGAGAACTGGTGCATACCACTCGCACCTCTCCCTTAGGCTCAATGCCCACATTCGCCCAGCATAGGGCAAACTGCACCTTTCCAGCGCCCCGGAGACACAGCACGCAGAGCCGGCGCAGGATACCCTGGGCCGAAACGGCGTACCAGAGACCAAACACGCTGAGCTGGCACAACACGCCCTGGCTGGATGCCCACTCTTGCATGGCACTTGCGGGGGGCTGGCCTATAGCGCTCCGGGCTATGAGCGCACACTGGCAACACTGTGCGCTTCACCGCATAACACGGTGCCTGACCAGTACTACGCCTCTCCCGGTAAGCACGGGGAGTTGGCTCAGGTCTATCGCCTGACTCCGCCAATCCCCCCGTGTGCCTCCCCAAAACAATTTTGGGGGGCTGCCTCTCGTGCCTGTTGCGCTGCCTTACCTCATATCGCCGCCGCTCAGCTTTCGCTGCCTCCAGTTCTTCTTTGGGGCGGAGATATTCCCCAGCCTGACTCCAGGGTCACTTACCGTCTAGTATCTCCTCCCAAATCCAGGAGTTCAGAACCCTCTGCTCCTTGTTTTTTTTCACCTTTATTTATCCAGGTAGGCAAGTTGAGAACAAGTTCTCATTTACAATTGCGACCTGGCCAAGATAAAGCAAAGCAGTTTGACACATACAACGACACAGAGTTACACATGGAGTAAAACAAACATACAGTCAACAAGTCTATATACGATGTGAGCAACTGAGGTGAGATAAGGGAGGTAAAGGCAAAAAAAGGCCATGGTGGCAAAGTAAATACAATATAGCAAGTAAAACACTGGAATAGTAGATTTGCAGTGGAGGAATGTGCAAAGTAGAAATAAAAATAATGGGGTGCAAAGGAGCAAAATAAATATATACAATTTAAAAAATACAGTAGGGAAAGAGGTAGTTGTTTGGGCTAAATTATAGGTGGGCTATGTACAGGTGCAGTACTCTGTGAGCTGCTCTGACAGCTGGTGCTTAAAGCTAGTGAGGGAGATAAGTGTTTCCAGTTTCAGAGATGTTTGTAGTTTGTTCCAGTCATTGGCAGCAGAGAACTGGAAGGAGAGGCGGCCAAAGAAAGAATTGGTTTTGGGGGTGACCAGAGAGATATACCTTTGCTACAGGTGGGTGATGCTATGGTGACCAGCGATCTGAGATAAGGGGGGACTTTACCTAGCAGGGTCTTGTAGATGACTTGGAGCCAGTGGGTTTGGCGACGAGTATGAAGCGAGGGCCAGCCAACGAGAGCGTTCAGGTCGCAATTGTGGGTAGTATATGGGGCTTTGGTGACAAAACGGATGGCACTGTGATAGTCTGCATCCAATTTGTTGAGTAGGGTATTCCAAACGCCTGAAGGTACAACGTTCATCTGTACAAACAATAGTATGCAGGTATAAACACCATTGGTGTCACGTGCTGACCTTAGTTCCTTTTTAATGTCTCTATTTTGGGTATTGTTACCATGCTGCTTGGTCCTTTTTTGGTGGGTAGTTCTGTAACGATCTTCTTCTTCGTCTGATGAGGAGTAGGAAGGATCGGACCAAAATGCAGCGTTGTAAGTGTCCATGATAAATGTATTATATCAGAACACGAAAAATACAAAATAACAAAGTGAGGGAAAGAAATGAAAATCGAAACAGTTCTGTATGGTGAAAACACAGACACAGAAAACAACTACCCACAACCCATAGTGGGAAAACAGGCTGCCTAAGTATGGTTCTCAATCAGAGACAATGATTGACAGCTGCCTCTGATTGGGAACCCTACCAGGCCAAACACATAGAACTTTAACACACAGAACAAACATAGAATGCCCACCCCAACTCACACCCTGACCAAACTAAAATAGAGACATTAAAAAGGTACTAAGGTCAGGACGTGTTTATACCTGTGTACTATTGTTTGTACAGATGAACGTTGTACCGTCAGGCGTTTGGAAATTGCTGGATGAACCAGTCTTGTGGAGATCTACAATTTGTTTCTGAGGTCTTGGCTGATTTCTTTTGATTTTCACATCATGTCATGCAAAGGGGCACTGAGTTTGAAGGTAGGCCTTGAAATACATCCACAGGTACACCTCCAACTGACTCAAATGATGTCAATTAGCCTATCAGAAGCTTCTAAAGCCATGACATTATTTTCTGAAATGTTCTAAGCTGTTTAAAGGCACAGTCAACTTAGTGTATGTAAACTTCTGACCCACAGGAATTGTGATACAGTGAATTATAATTATATTAATTATAATTTAATCTGTCTGTAAACAATTTTTTGAAAAATTACTTGTGTCATGCAGAAGGTAGATGTCCTAACCGACTTGCCAAAACTATAGTTTGTTAACAAGAAATTTGTGGAGAGGTTGAAAAATGAGTTTTAACCAACCTAAGTGTATGAAAACTTCTGACTTCCGGCGCCGACAGAGATGGCCGCCTCGCTTCGCGTTCCTAGGAAACTATGCAGTTTTTTGTTTTTTTACGTGTTATTTCTTACATTAGTACCCCAGGTCATCTTAGGTTTCATTACATACAGTCGAGAAGAACTACTGAATATAAGATCAGCGTCAACTCACCATCAGTACGACCAAGAATATGTTTTCCGCGACGCGGATCCTGTGTTCTGCCTTACAAACAGGACAACGGAATGGATCGCATGCAGCGACCCAAGAAAACGACTCCGAAAAAGAGGGAAACGTAGCGGTCTTCTGGTCAGACTCCGGACAAGGGCACATCGCGCACCACTCCCCAGCATTCTTCTTGCCAATGTCCAGTCTCTTGACAACAAGGTTGATGAAATCCGAGCAAGGGTAGCATTCCAGAGGGACATCAGAGACTGCAATGTTCTCTGCTTCACGGAAACATGGCTTACTGGGAAGACGCTATCCGATGCGGTGCAGCCAACGGGTTTCTCCACGCATCGCGCGGACAGAAACAAACATCTTTCTGGTAAGAAGAGCGGCGGGGCGTATGCCTCATGACTAACAAGACATGGTGTGATGAAGGAAACATACAGGAACTCAAATCCTTCTGTTCACCTGATTTAGAATTCCTCACAATCAAATGTAGACCGCATTATCTTCCAAGAGAATTCTCTTCGATTATAATCACAGCCGTATATATCCCCCAAGCAGACACATCGATGGCTCTGAACGAACTTTATTTAACTCTTTGCAAACTGGAAACCATTTATCCGGAGGCTGCATTCATTGTAGCTGGGGATTTTAACAAAGCTAATCTGAAAACAAGACTCCCTAAATTTTATCAGCATATCGATTGCGCAACCAGGGGTGGTAAAACCTTGGATCATTGTTACTCTAACTTCCGCGACGCATATAAGGCCCTGCCCCGCCCCCCTTTCGGAAAAGCTGACCACGACTCCATTTTGTTGATCCCTGCCTACAGGCAGAAACTTAAACAAGAGGCTCCCACGCTGAGGTCTGTCCAACGCTGGTCAGACCAAGCTGACTCCACACTCCAAGACTGCTTCCATCACGTGGACTGGGACATGTTTCGTATTGCGTCAGATGAAAATATTGACGAATACGCTGATTCGGTGTGCGAGTTCATTAGAACGTGCGTCGAAGATGTCGTTCCCATAGCAACGATAAAAACATTCCCAAACCAGAAACCGTGGATTGATGGCAGCATTCACGTGAAACTGAAAGCGCGAACCACTGCTTTTAATCAGGGCAAGGTGTCTGGTAATATGTCCGAATATAAACAATGCAGCTATTCCCTCCGCAAGGCTATTAAACAAGCTAAGCGTCAGTACAGGGACAAAGTGGAATCTCAATTCAATGGCTCAGACACAAGAGGCATGTGGCAGGGTCTACAGTCAATCACGGACTACAAGAAGAAACCCAGCCCAGTCACGGACCAGGATGTCTTGCTCCCAGGCAGACTAAATAACTTTTTGCCCGCTTTGAGGACAATACAGTGCCACTGACACGGCCTGCAACGAAAACATGCGGTCTCTCCTTCACTGCAGCCGAGGTGAGTAAGACATTTAAACGTGTTAACCCTCGCAAGGCTGCAGGCCCAGACGGCATCCCCAGCCGCGCCCTCAGAGCATGCGCAGACCAGCTGGCCGGTGTGTTTACGGACATATTCAATCAATCCCTATACCAGTCTGCTGTTCCCACATGCTTCAAGAGGGCCACCATTGTTCCTGTTCCCAAGAAAGCTAAGGTAACTGAGCTAAACGACTACCGCCCCGTAGCACTCACTTCCGTCATCATGAAGTGCTTTGAGAGACTAGTCAAGGACCATATCACCTCCACCCTACCTGACACCCTAGACCCACTCCAATTTGCTTACCGCCCAAATAGGTCCACAGACGATGCAATCTCAACCACACTGCACACTGCCCTAACCCACCTGGACAAGAGGAATACCTATGTGAGAATGCTGTTCATCGACTACAGCTCGGCATTCAACACCATAGTACCCTCCAAGCTCGTCATCAAGCTCGAGACCCTGGGTCTCGACCCCGCCCTGTGCAACTGGGTACTGGACTTCCTGACGGGCCGCCCCCAGGTGGTGAGGGTAGGCAACAACATCTCCTCCCCGCTGATCCTCAACACGGGGGCCCCACAAGGGTGCGTTCTGAGCCCTCTCCTGTACTCCCTGTTCACCCACGACTGCGTGGCCACACACGCCTCCAACTCAATCATCAAGTTTGCGGACGACACAACAGTGGTAGGCTTGATTACCAACAACGACGAGACGGCCTACAGGGAGGAGGTGAGGGCCCTCGGAGTGTGGTGTCAGGAAAATAACCTCACACTCAACGTCAACAAAACTAAGGAGATGATTGTGGACTTCAGGAAACAGCAGAGGGAACACCCCCCTATCCACATCGATGGAACAGTAGTGGAGAGGATAGCAAGTTTTAAGTTCCTCGGCATACACATCACAGACAAACTGAATTGGTCCACTCACACTGACAGCGTCGTGAAGAAGGCGCAGCAGCGCCTCTTCAACCTCAGGAGGCTGAAGAAATTCGGCTTGTCACCAAAAGCACTCACGAACTTCTACAGATGCACAATCGAGAGCATCCTGGCGGGCTGTATCACCGCCTGGTACGGCAACTGCTCCGCCCTCAACCGTAAGGCTCTCCAGAGGGTAGTGAGGTCTGCACAACGCATCACCGGGGGCAAACTACCTGCCCTCCAGGACACCTACACCACCCGATGTTACAGGAAGGCCATAAAGATCATCAAGGACATCAACCACCGAACCACTGCCTGTTCACCCCGCTATCATCCAGAAGGCGAGGTCAGTACAGGTGCATCAAATCTGGGACTGAGAGACTGAAAAACAGCTTCTATCTCAAGGCTATCAGACTGTTAAACAGCCACCATTGAGTGGCTGCTGCCAACACTCTGTCATTGACACTGACCCAACTCCAGCCACTTTAATAATGGGAATTGATGGGAAATTATGTAAATATATCACTAGCCACTTTAAACAATGCTACCTTATATAATGTTACTTACCCTACATTATTCATCTCATATGCATACTGTACTCTACATCATCGACTGCATCCTTATGTAATACATGTATCACTAGCCACTTTAACTATGCCACTTTGTTTACTTTGTCTACATACTCATCTCATATGTATATACTGTACTCGATACCATCTACTGTATGCTGCTCTGTACCATCACTCACTCATATATCCTTATGTACATATTCTTTATCCCCTTACACTGTGTATAAGACAGTAGTTTTAGAATTGTTAGTTAGATTACTTGTTGGTTATCACTGCATTGTCGGAACTAGAAGCACAAGCATTTCGCTACACTCGCATTAACATCTGCTAACCATGTGTATGTGACAAATAAGATTTGATTTGATTTGATTTGATTTGATATACATGTTTGGCCTGAAAAGAGGGTCAGTGGTTGTTCTTTGTATTACTTATGTTGTGTAAGACACATTCAAAGTACAGTACAGTACAGTACAGTATCAGAGCGTACATTTCTGATAAGACTAGAGCTATATTGAGTTTCACCATATTATGATCAATATTGTGTTACAGTTTTATGAGTGAACAACTCCCATACTACACTACATATGCAATACAAACTAGACTGTCTTGATCCCATCAGAGCGAGGTCTCCAGCAGCGCAGGCCTCTAGTTGACTCAGGGCTATTTGGACAAGGGAGTTTCACTGTGTTTTACCATTATCGCTTCATAAACACTTACTACCCGAGAACTTACTTACCCGACAACCCATTGTACATTAATGATGATCATATGTCCTGAGATGGTCTGAGAGAAGGAGAGGGGAGGAGAGCTAGGAGGTGAAGAGCATTGTGCAACAGAGCTCCCCAGGGTATGCTTTTTAAGACGCCTCTTCAGTCTATGTTTTCAAATCCAAGAATCGTGTTACCGGAAGTGTGGCGGTTATGAATGTGGGTTGTGAACGATCATCATATTAAGAGCTAAGAGTTCTATGATGTACCACCACACACAGATAATGGCTTAATATTGATTTTCAGTCTGCTCATACTGTATATACTGAGTATACCAAACATTAGGACCACCTTTCTAATATTGAGTTGCACCCCACCCCCTGATTTTCCCCTCAGAACAGCCTCAATTTGTCAGGCATGAACTCTACAAGGTGTCGAAAGCCTTCCACAGGGATGCTGGCCCATGTTGACTCCAATGCTTCCCGCAGCTGTGTCATGTTGGCTGGATTTGGTGGACCATTCTTGATATACACTGGAAACTGTTGAGCGTGAAAAACAAACCGGTGCGCCTGGCCACCATACGTCGTTCAAAGGCACTTAAATATTTTGTCTTGCCCATTCAGCCTCTGAATGACACACCTTCACAATCCATGTCTCAATTGTCTCCAGGCTTAAAAATCGTTCTTTAACCTGTCTCCTCCCCTTCATCTACACGGATTGAAGTGGATTTATCAAGTGGCATCATTAAGGGATCATAACATTTACCAGGATTCACCTGGTCAGTCTATGTCATGGAAAGATGTTTTGTCCACTCAGTGTATATCGTAGTATAGAAGTGTGGAATTCCCGGGAATGTCCTGTAACTTTAGACCCAACAAAGTCAACACTTTCAATGATTTAAAAATATATATTTCCACAGACCACGTTTGTGCTTGACACACCTGCTAGTTAGATTTTCTGTTGTGTTTTGGTCATATATCTCTTTTACCTGCGTCCTGTGAGCACAATGGCCACACAGCTTCCAGTAATACAGTCCCACATGTTAAATTGGGCAGTACATCACTAGCATGGTGCTCCCAGAGTGAGGCCGTAGATGATAAAGTTATGTCTTACTGACACTCTATGTCCTTTCTGTCTAAACTTCAGTACTTGTATTCAGCTTACTACTAATGATCCTTTAGCTTCCGTGCTCTAATCAAGCACAGGCTACATCCTCTGCACAGCAGTCTAGTGTTTGATCTCTGCCTGATGAAAAATGTGGGGATGCTGGCTGCTGAGTCCAAGGTCGATTCATGCTCATTATTCCATACATCAGGCCACACCAATAAGCAGCACATTGGCTTCGTCTTCTTTATTGTTCACAGTTTATTCACTTTCTCATCTAATGGAGGGTAACTTCCATGCACATGTTCCTGTATGATGAGTCTATGTTATTATATACTCCTTTGTAATTGTTTAATTTCTGTGCCACCATCTGACAGAAAGGGAAGACATAGTGCTTTATAAAATGTCACAGAGAGAATGTATCTGTAAGGAAGAAACCTTTACCTGAGTAGATTTTAATGGCTTCTCTTCTGGCAATGGCCATCGTCAGGACAGTAAGGTCAGTTCACTTCAAGAGGCTTCATTCAGCCATCAACATCATTAGGATAAGCCTTGAATGGTGCAGAGCTAATCAGCACCCCCAACATATCAATGAGGAGGGAGGGTGGTGAGCTGCTAAATTAGGGATATTTATTATATACCGAAGAGAGAAGAAGAAGAAGAAGGAGGAGGAGGAGGAGAGGAGAAGAAGAAGAAGAAGGAGGAGGAGAAGAAAATTCTAAATCCAACGTTAGGGAAGGTGAATACTGTGAGGTGATGTATATTCCAGAGCCATTTTCAAAATAGCACCACCATTAACATTTTACCACAGACATCATCATATATACGATGTGAGCAAAAGCGTGGGTGTTGGAGTGATCTTTTTCTTCCTATTCGTCAGCACATACAGGTGTGAGCGGATGGAAGCCTTGATCCCGTTCGCAGTAACCTGTAAAGTAAAAGTCCAACTCATGGTTTATTTTGGTAGGGGGCCAGGAACAGCACCTGCTTTTATCTCATTGAAAATATGAGAAATTGATTTGTCGTCTTTCAAAGTGAAATCCAGTGGCAGTGTTTCCAAACCAAAATAAGCAAAGAGCTGCCTGAGACTGACAAATCCATGTCTCTTCAACACTATATTAGACCAAACTTACAAACCAACTACATCCCACTCTTCCAACATGCAGTAGGCCTAGGATAATGTTGCTCCCAGAGTCAATACTGAATAACCTTTAGAGCCCCTAGTTTAAATGCTGTTAATCTTGACAATTAAATATTCAGTCTGCCAGTTCATCAGAATAAGACTCCCTGTCATTCTGGGTCATCACCACAAGAAAGAAAGAACTCCACACAGAGGTCCCGTCCTCTGCATGTTGACATTAACATTCGTGATATAATGCACAATAGGCCTGTACATGGGCTGTGCTCGTTAGGTCAAAGTCTGTGAGGAGCCTGTATGTCAGTGTGGGGAGATGTGCGCCAGATGGCTGCAGATATATGGCCGAATGGTTGCTTTGTAATTTGAACGTGTGGGATGAGAGAGCGGGGACCTTGGAGCTGCACTGCTGTGATCCAGTCAGCCTGGCGGGCCTGCCACAGGTCTGGGCTCTATGTTAAGTGCCTGTTCCACGCAAACGTTCCAGCTTGAGCCTTAGAGGGAAAGGAGGAGGAGAGGAGCCACTGCTGGCAAGCACTCTAATCCCAATAAAAAAGCATCCTCCATATTTTCACAGGCACTCTGTTGGCTGTTATCTTCGGGGCATCTAATATCTCACTTGTGGCTGTGAGTGTTTACGTGTCAGTGTGGAACAGTGCTTCTCTCTGACCGATCCACAGGCTCACTCTCAGCCCGCAGAGCCACGGAGTCTTACTTACCTCTACATTGGAGACACACAAGCACACGTGTGCGCATACACACACACTCACAAACACACAGACACACAGAAATTCTCCAGTGCCACTCTTTTCATTCAGCAATTCATGTAGGTGGCGTCATTTCACCAGAGGTGGATGGCCTCCAGTCCTGCCCTACACATCACCTTCTATACCCGAGGGTAATGAGAGGAGTGAGCTGAGGATTAATTGGGATTTATGATGTATGGGTGGAGTATGTACAGCTGAGCCTCAGCCAGCCTGCCACTTCTGAGAGAGCGGCAACACAAATAACAGCCTTGATGAGATTAAGAGCTTCAAGATGTTCATTTAAGGCAAATAGCAAGAGAACCACTCATTGTGACTCCATTGTCACTTTTTGTTGTTTTGTCCTTGCCTCTCTCTCCCTCTCTTTTTCCCCCTCCCTTTCTCTCTCTCTCTCTCTCTCTCTCCCTCTCTTTTCCCCCTCCCTTTCTCTCTCTCTCCCTCTCTTTTCCCCCCTCCCTTTCTCTCTCTCTCTCTCTTTCTCTCTCCCTCTCTCTCCCTATCCTTTTCTGTCTCTCTCTCTCATTCATTCACTCAGTCACATCAGCAGCAGGAATGCTGTACCCACACCAACACTGCAATAAACAAACATTCAACGGAAAAGGAAAAAAGGGACATGCATGATATTGTGAAAGATGCACTTGAAGACATCTGCTGGCCTTAAAATAGAGGCTTCATGGAAAACAATTCTATCTCGCCTAGGTTCCTGGATAATCTTTTTACTGGCAGAGAGGAGCAAGTGGAGAACTCACAGCGAACATAGAGGAAAATGTGTCCTTCCTTAGAAGATTTCTGGCAGCTGTTTGTCTCACACACATTTGTTACCTATTCAAAAAAAAGTTTCCATTTGGGAAGCCAAAATGTGACAAGGCTTTGGCCTCTTCAATCCCGTTGCAAACCCTGAGTTATAACCCTAAACAAATTTTGTCTGAATAGTTAATTTTATACTTGCGCACGCACACACATCCCCGGCCCGGCTTGTCCTGGAGGAAGGCCCAGTGTCCTGATTTCTGAGCCGGAGCAGCTTTCTAATTTGGCCCCTGGTTTCCTCCATGTACACAAGTTCATCATTTTTTTTTCCAATCAAAAGGGAAAACAGTCTAATTTAAAAAGCAGCCCTGGAATAACCTTTCTGTGTTTTGTTTTTCATGGTGTTATCGCACACAGGGAGTGAAAATGGTCTGCGTTTGGAGAGCGTGCCACAGAGGGTCACAAGAACACACAGCTCTGTGAGTGGCAGGGCCTGCACAGCAGTAGAGAGCAGGGTCCACAGAGCACCGTAGTACTGATAAGACCAGAGGGAAGTGGAGGCCAGCTGATAATCAACAACCCAATGACAAACAACAGGTTAATGAAGGGCATCTGACATTGAAGCAACACCGATTTACGCTCTCTGTTACCTGTGTGAAATGATTTCACTGAGCTATTGGGTACACAGAGATCTTGCCCAAAGGGGCACATACTGGTTGAATCAAATCAATAGAAAATATTTAACAAGTAGGCTGAAATAAAAAGTAATAATAAAAAGTAACACAATAAGAAAAACTATAACGAGGCTATATACAGGGTGCACCGGTACCAAGTCAGTGTGCGGGGGTACAGACTAGTTGAGGTAGTCTGTACATGTAGGTGGGGGCGAAGTGACTATGCATAGGTAACAAACAAACAGCAAGTAGCAGCAGTGTACAAGATGGGGGTGTCAATGTAAATTGTCCTGGTGGCAATTTGTATGAATTGTTCAGCAGTCTAATGGCTAATGGGGAGCTGTTGAGGAGCTTTTTGGTCCTAGACTTGGCGCTCAAGTACCGCTTGCCGTGCGGTAGCAGAGAAAACAGTCTATAACTTGGGTGACTGGAGTCTCTGACAATTTTATGGGCTCTTCTCTGACAGATATAGGTCCTGGATGGCAGGAAGCTTGGCCCCAGTGATGTACTGGGCCGTTGGCACTACCCTCTGTAGATGTCGAGCAGTTGCCATACCAGGCGGTGATGCAACTGGTCAGGATGCTCTCGGTGGTGCAGCTGTAGAACCTTTTGAGGATCTGGGGACTCATGCCAAATCTTTTCAGTCTCCAGGGGGGAATAGGTTTTGTTGTGCCCCCTTCACGACTGTCTTGGTATGTTTGGACCATGATAGTTTGTTGGTGATGTGGACACCAAGGAACTTGAAACTCTCAACCCGCTCCACTACAGCCCTGTCGATGTCCACTACAGCCCTGCCTTTCTAAAATGAGGGTGCCACAGGGTTCAATTCTAGGGCCGACTCTTTTCTCTGTGTATATCAATGATGATTCTCTGATCCACCTCTACGCAGACAACACCATTCTGTATACATCTGGCCCTTCTTTGGACACTGTGTTAACAAACCTCCAAACTGGCTTCAATGCCATACAAAACTCCTTCCGTGGCCTCCAACTGCTTTTAAATGCAAGTAAAACTAAATACATGCTCCTCAACCGATTGCTGCCCGCACCCTCCCGCCTAGCATCACTACTCTGGACAGTTCTGACTTAGAATATGTGGACAACTACAAATACCTAGGTGTCTGGTTAGAATGTAAACTCTCCTTCCAGACTCACGTTAAGCATCTCCAATCCAAAGTTAAATCTAGAATCGGCTTCCTATTTCACAACAAAGCCTCCTTCACTCATGCTGCTAAACATACGCTTGTAAAACTGACTATCCTACAGATCCTTGACTTTGGCTATGTCATTTACAAAATAGCCTCCAACACTCTCCTCAGCAAACTGGATGTAGTCTATCACAGTGCCATCCGTTTTGTCACCAAAGCCCCATATACTACCCACCACTGCGACCTGTATGCTCTCGTTGGCTGGCTCTCACTACATATTCGTCACTCCGGGTCATCTATAAGTCTTTGCTAGGTAAAGCCCTGCCTTATCTCAGCTCAATGGTCACCATAGCAGCACCCACCTGTAGCACGCGCTCCAGCAGGTATATTTCACTGGTCATCCCCAAAGCCAACACTTCCTTTGGCCGCCTTTCCTTCCAGTTCTCCGCTGCCAATGAATTGCAAAAATCACTGAAGCTGGAGTCTTATATCACTCTCTCTAACTTTAAGCATCAGCTGTCAGAGCAGCTTATCGATCATTGCACCTGTAAACAGCCCATTTGTAAATAGCCCACCCAACTACCTCATCCCCATATTGTTAATTATTTTTTGCTCCTTTGCACCCCAGTGTCTCCACTTGCACATTCATCTTCTGCACATCTATCACTCCAGTGTTTAATTGCTAAACTGAAATTATTTCCCCACTATGGCCTATTTATTGCCTTACCTCCCTAATCTTACTACATTTGCACACACTGTATATAGATTTTTCTACTGTGTTATTGACTGTACGCTTATTTATTCCATGTGTAACTCTGTGTTGTTTGTGTCGCACTGCTTTGCTTTATCTTGGCCAGGTCGCAGTTGTAAATGAGAACTTGTTCTCAACTGGCCTACCTGGTTAAATAAAGGTGAAATAAAAATTTAAAATAAATAAATACAAATTTAAAAAACAAGAGCGGTCATGATGTGGACGATGGTCAAAATACCAATCCAAATATTTACCCTGAATCCTCCATTTCTCTCTCCACCCTATGTCCGCTGTGTTCCCAGTGTTGAAGTGCTGTCAAGATTAAGGCCTATTATAACCAGAGGGATATCTCTGATCACCAGGACTGTCTGGAAACCACAGAGCCTACAGTATGTAACCCTAGACAGTGTTATAAACAGTTTGAAATATTACCCAGAGCACAGAGGACAAAAAACATTCCTGTATGTTAGGACGTGTTTAGCTCACGGAGACCATTATTTTTTGATACAGTGCTGAACTATCTGAGGATTTCCTGTAATTTCATGCCGGGTTTTGAACTGAGCACTTTCTGCCCTTTTATCTACTTGACTTGCTGTCTCTGTAAGGGAAGGAAGCTGGGTCGCAGATAAGCAGACTCCTTTATAATGTTAAGTTGCTGATAATAAACTGTCGTTAAATGGACTCTTAGGAACCTCCTCTGTGTCTGTTAATTACATGGATACCCCTGCAAGTGTTTATAGTGCCTTATATTTCAAGAGGACATGAATGCTTAGTGGTAGAGCAGCGGTATAGAGTAAGGGCATTGGCCATGTGTGTACGAGAAGTGGGTGGATGTGACTACAGGTACTGTCTCAGCAGCACACAGAAAACTCTCATGATGTTGAATACTACCCTCCTTCAATGATAATTGAGAGGATATTGACTTTGTCTCCTTAGATGAAAAGTTCAACAGTCTTGGGTGGGCATGTCTATTAGTGGCTGCTGTATGTTTGGGTTATGTCATAAAGAAACATCCCAACATAAGCACTAAAACTGACAGGTTGTCAGGATGTTCACACTGTCCTGTCCTGACTCCTGACCATCTCCGGTGATGGAGTCCAGTTATTTCAGGGCAACAGACCCTCCTCCCCACTCCCATTATGTGCAATGGCCCAATGCACCATATTTCCCAGCAATACTGTACGTCATCATGACCTTGTCTAAATAATAGAACTGACTCAGAGACCCAATAACGGTCAATGCCCTTTGATCAATGCGTCACCTCATAGTGCAGTTCTACTGACAGCAATGTGGTGAGTTCACTCCGCTCCCCTCCACTCCTCTGGGTGGCAGGTACCCTAGTGGTTAGAGCGTTGGGCCAATAACCAAAAGGTTGCTAGATCAAATCCCCGAGCTGACAAGGTAAAAACAAGGCAGTTAACCCACTGTTCCTAGGCTGTCATTGTAAATAAGAATTTGTTCTTTACTTACTTGCCTAGATATATAAAAGTTTTAAAAAATGTTGAAGTGTCCTTACTCCAAAGTAACTGCTCTGTTGTTTTTCACAGCCATGTGGTTTCTATAGACTTTTCTGCTGGAATCACTAAGTCCCTCTCCCCAGTATTCTTTACAGTTCATTTTTTAGCAGCTTCTAGGAACTCTAGGAACTGCCGATCCTTGTGGTACTGAGTTAAACGCTACGGTATTATGGGCTCATGGGTCTTATGTCCTATCCATGTTAATTCAGTCTGATATCACAACCAACACATAGCTTCAGTGAGCCTCCTACCTGAGATGTGGCTTTCAACGTGCAATGGGAAGACAGAGGGAGGGAATCACTGGAGTCTTGATGGGAAAGACCTGTGTGTGTGTGTGTGTGTGTGTGTGTGTGTGTGTGTGTGTGTGTGTGTGTGTGTGTGTGTGTGTGTGTGTGTGTGTGTGTGTGTGTGTGTGTGTGTGTGTGTGTGTGTGTGTGTGTGTGTGTGTGTGTGTGTGTGTGTGTGTGTTGGAGGTGCCTGAACTGCCTGAACTGAACCATAATCTTAAAAATGTGACATTTGGAAGAACATAGAAATTTGACGTTTGTGGAACACGGATGAACGTCTAATTCTGACGTGAGACTGTGAGAGCTAGTTACTCTATGCATCCATAATATATGATGCTTATTGCATTTATATGCCAGAGAATATTTCTGAAATACATGTAGTCTCCACATGTATTGTAGACAAGGTGTGCACAAATACCTACAGTAAACACAGAGTGCTCTCTTGTATTACTGTTTCTTAATGATGACGATTGAATATTCATCACAATTATCACTCCTACCCTTTCAGACTTAGGCTACCTTTGTGCATGTTAACTCACTCAAATCATCTGTCCATAATTTGTAAACACGTTGCCTTTTGTCCTGGAATGCCTGACTCCAGTAGGCCACACACACCTCTTCGCTGTTAGCATAGCTGGTCCCTCAAGTCACTCTGATATAATGACATCAGCACAAAACAACATTCCTGGGAAGAAGCCTCGGACCCTGGTCTGTCCATATTCTCTACCTTCCCTCTATCAAAGGAAGGGAGGATGAGGGTAACAGGGGTAGGAATGGGAAGAGCAGTGGGTGAAGAGGATGAGGAGGATGACTCGGCTCTCCTCACGGCTCCTCTGCCGGACACATTCGCACAGATCAGCTGGGATTCTCATCAGAAGAGTTTAGAATTATTACCACATGCTATACATCAGGCCCAGTGCTGCTCAGGCATTAACACACACACCGCATTGAGATTCATCATCTGCACAGACTTCCAGGGTGGAGCTGGATAGTGTACGCTCATTAATGTAATCCCCACTCCTATCACACACAAGTACCAAGAAGTACCAAGATGGCGTAGCAGTGAAGACGTGTTTTGTTCATGTCTCGTGTACTTTTGCATTTTTCGTATTTTTTGTATATATATTTCAATTTTATTGTCAATCTCTTTTCGATTAATTATTCAATTATACCTTCCGGTAACCTGCCTCACCCAATGTGATAAGTTATCGCTATTACCTGTATCGGACTGTCTCTCCACAACAACGCCGGATTCCTGCCGTAATCCCTGGACCACTACTTCTGATCTTCACAGCTAGCTTGCAGCTAGCTAGCTCACAGCTTGCAGCTAGCTAGCTCACCGTCGCACCCAGTACCGAAGCTATCCCTGAGGCCCACCTCACGGCCTACTCAGCTGTTCACCCGAACCCCACTCATACACGGCTAGAGCCCGATACTCCACCGGATCCTTGCTATAAACTCTGGACCTTGGCACGCCACTGCCTCGAAGCTAGCACCAGTTAGCCGTGAGCCAGGAGCATCTCCCGGCCAGCAAACTAAATTCTACAATACCTCTTTCGCCATCTGGCTTGGATTCTCTGTCGACACGGCGCCCCGCCACACCACCACGACTGGTCTGTGGACGAATACTCCATCCGCTGTGCCTTCAACCGGCCTCCGTCGGAGGGCTACTAACTTTAAACGCCTTGTCGCCTGCTAACGAAGTGGCGGGTTCCCTGTTCCATCTACTGCTGCCCCCTGGACACTATGATCACCTGGCTACATAGCTGATGCCTGCTGGACTGTCCATTAATCACGGTACTCCATTCTGTTTATTTATGTTTTATCTGTCGGCCCCAGCTGCGAACTCAGGCTCTGTGTGTAGTTAATCCGATCCTCTCTGCCTAGTCATCGCCATTTTACCTGCTGTTGTTGTGTTTGCTGATTAGCTGTTGTTGTCTCACCTGTTGTTTTAGCTAGCTCTCCCAATCAACACCTGCGATTACTTTATGCCTCGCTGTATGTCTCTCTCAAATGTCAATATGCCTTGTATACTGTTGTTCAGGTTAGTTATCATTGTTTTAGTTTACAATGGAGCCCCTAGTTCCACTCTTCATACCTCTGATACCTCCTTTTGTCCCACCTCCCACACATGCCCATTACACCTCACCCATTACAACCAGCATGTCCAGAGATTCAACCTCTCTTATCATCACCCAGTGCCTGGGCTTACCTCCGCTGTACCATACCCCTGTCTGCGCATTATGCCCTGAATATATTCTACCATGCCCAGAATTCTGCTCCTTTTATTCTTTGTCCCCAACGCTCTAGGCGACCAGTTTTGATAGCCTTTAGCCGCACCCTCATACTACTCCTCCTCTGTTCCGCGGGTGATGTGGAGGTAAACCCAGGCCCTGCATGCCCCCAGGCACCCTCATTTGTTGACTTCTGTGATCGAAAAAGCCTTGGTTTCATAGATGTCAACATCAGAAGCCTTCTCCCTAAGTTTGTTACACTCACTGCTTTAGCACACTCTGCCAACCCTGATGTCCTTGCCGTGTCTGAATCCTGGCTTAGGAAGGCCACCAAAAATTCTGAGATTTCCATACCCAGCTATAACATTTTCTGTCAAGATAGAACTGCCAAAGGGGGAGGAGTTCCAGTCTACTGCAGAGATAGCCTGCAACGTAATGTCATACTTTCCAGGTCCATTCTCAAACAGTTCGAACTACTAATTTAAAAAAATATTCTCTCCAGAAATAAGTCTCTCACTGTTGCCGCCTGCTACCGACCCCCCTCAGCTCCCAGCTGTGCCCTGGACACCATTTGTAAATTGATCGCCCCCCATCTAGCTTCAGAGTTTGTTCTGTTAGGTGACCTAAACTGGGATATGCTTAATACCTCGGCAGTCCTACAATCTAAGCTAGATGCCGTCAATCTCACACAAATCATCAAGGAACCCACCAGGTACAACCCTAAATCTGTAAACAAGGGCACCCTCATAGATGTTATCCTGACCAACTGGCCCTCCAAATACACCTCCGCTGTCTTCAACCAGAATCTCAGTGATCACTGCCTCATTGCCTGTATCCGCTACGGGTCCGCAGTCAAACGACCACCCTTCATCACTGTCAAACGCTCCCTGAAACACTTTTGCGAGCAGGCCTTTCTAATCGACCTGGCCCGGGTATCCTGGAAGGATATTGACCTCATCCCGTCAGTTGAGGAAGCCTGGTCATTCTTTAAAAGTAACTTCCTCACCATCTTAGATACGCATGCTCAGTTCAAAAAATACAGAACTAAGAACAGATATAGCCCTTGGTTCACTCCAGACCTGACTGCCCTCGACCAGCACAAAAACATGCTGTGGCAGACTGCATCGAATAGTCCCCGCGATATGCAACTGTTCAGGGAATTCAGGAACCAATACACGCAGTCAGTCAGGAAAGCAAAGGCCAGCTTTTTCAAGCAGAAATTTGCATCCTGTAGCTCTAACTCCAAAAAGTTCTGGGACACTGTAAAGTCCATGGAGAACAAGAGCACCTCCTCCCAGCTGCCCAATGCACTGAGGCTAGGTAACATGGTCACCACCGATCAATCCGTTATAATCGAAAACTTCAACAAGAATTTCGTCATGCCGTCATGTCCCCCCCCTCCCCCCGCAGCTACTCGCCCAAGCCTCCCCAGCTTCTCCTTTACCCAAATCCAGTTAGCAGATGTTCTGAAAGAGCTGCAAAACCTGGACCCATACAAGTCAGTTGGGCTTGACAATCTGGACCCTCTATTTCTGAAACTATCCGCTGCCATTGTCGCAACCCCTATTACCTGCCTGTTCAACCTCTCTTTCATATCGTCTGAGATCCCCAAGGATTGGAAAGCTGCCGCAGTCCTTTTCAAAGGGGGAGAAACCTGGACCCAAACTGTTACAGACCTATATCCATCCTGCACTGCCTATCTAAGGTCTTCGAACGCCAAGTCAACAAACAGATCACTGACCATCTCGAATCCCACCGTACCTTCTCCGCTGTGCAATCTGGTTTCTGAGCCGGTCACGGGTGCACCTCAGCCACGCTCAAGGTACTAAACGATATCATAACCGCCATCGATAAAAGACAGTACTGTGCAGCCGTCTTCATCGACCTGGCCAAGGCTTTCGACTCTGTCAATCACCATATTCTTATCGGCACACTCAGTAGCCTCGGTTTTTCTAATGACTAACTTGCCTGGTTCACCAACTACTTTGCAGACAGAATTCAGTGTGTCAAATCGGAGGGCAAGTTGTCCGGTCCTCTGGCAGTCTCTATGGGGGTGCCATAGGGTTCAATTCTCAGGCCGACTCTTTTCTCTGTATATATCAATGATGTTGCTCTTGCTGCGGGCGATTCCCTGATCCACCTCTACGCAGACACCATTCTGTTTACTTCTGGCCCTTCCTTGGACACTGTGCTATTTAACCTCCAAATGAGCTTCAATGCCATACAACACTCGTTCCGTGGCCTCCAACTGCTCTTAAACGCTAGTAAAACCAAATGCATGCTTTTCAACCGTTCACTGCCTGCACCCGCACGCCCGACTAGCATCACCCTGGATGGTTCCGATCTAGAATATGTGGACATCTATAAGTACCTAGGTGTCTGGCTAGACTGTAAACTCTCCTTCCAGACTCATATCAAACATCTCCAATCTAAAATCAAATCTAGAGTCGGCTTTCTATTCCGCAACAAAGCCTCCTTCACTCACGCCACCAAACTTACCCTAGTAAAACTGACTATCCTACCTATCCTCGGCGATATCATCTACAAAATAACTTTCAATACTCTACTCAGCAAACTGGATGCAGTTTATCGCAGTGCCATCCGTTTTGTTACTAAAGCACCTTATACCACCCACTACTGCGACCTGTATGCTCTCGTCGGCTGGCCTTCGCTACACATTCGTCGCCAAACCCACTGGCTCCAGGTCATCTACAAGTCCATGCTAGGTAAATCTCCGCCTTATCTCAGTTCACTGGTCACGATGGCAACACCCACCCGTAGCACGCGCTCCAGCAGGTGTATCTCACTGATCATCCCTAAAGCCAACACCTCATTTGGCCGCCTTTCCTTCCAGTTCTCTGCTGCCTGTGACTGGAACGAATTGCAAAAATCGCTGAAGTTGGAGACTTTTATCTCCCTCATCTACTTTAAACATCTGCTATCTGAGCAGCTAACCGATCGCTGCAGCTGTACATAGTCCATCGGTAAATAGCCCACCCAATTTACCTACCTCATCCCCATATTGTTTTTATTTATTTACTTTTCTGCTCTTTTGCACACCAGTATCTCTGCTTGCACATGACCATCTGATTACATTTACATTTAAGTCATTTAGCAGACGCTCTTATCCAGAGCGACTTACAAATTGGTGCTTTCACCTTATGACATCCAGTGGAACAGCCACTTTACAATAGTGCATCTAGGTCTTTTAAGGGGGGGAGAAGGATTACTTTATCCTATCCTAGGTATTCCTTAAAGAGGTGGGGTTTCAGGTGTCTCCGGAAGGTGGTGATTGACTCCGCTGTCCTGGCGTCGTGAGGGAGTTTGTTCCACCATTGGGGGGCCAGAGCAGCGAACAGTTTTGACTGGGCTGAGCGGGAACTGTACTTCCTCAGTGGTAGGGAGGCGAGCAGGCCAGAGGTGGATGAACGCAGTGCCCTTGTTTGGGTGTAGGGCCTGATCAGAGCCTGGAGGTACTGAGGTGCCGTTCCCCTCACAGCTCCGTAGGCAAGCACCATGGTCTTGTAGCGGATGCGAGCTTCAACTGGAAGCCAGTGGAGAGAGCGGAGGAGCGGGGTGACGTGAGAGAACTTGGGAAGGTTGAACACCAGACGGGCTGCGGCGTTCTGGATGAGTTGTAGGGGTTTAATGGCACAGGCAGGGAGCCCAGCCAACAGCGAGTTGCAGTAATCCAGACGGGAGATGACAAGTGCCTGGATTAGGACCTGCGCCGCTTCCTGTGTGAGGCAGGGTCGTACTCTGCGGATGTTGTAGAGCATGAACCTACAGGAACGGGCCACCGCCTTGATGTTATTTGAGAACGACATGGTGTTGTCCAGGATCACGCCAAGGTTCTTAGCGCTCTGGGACGAGGACACAATGGAGTTGTCAACCGTGATGGCGAGATCATGGAATGGGCAGTCCTTCCCCGGGAGGAAGAGCAGCTCCGTCTTGCCGAGGTTCAGCTTGAGGTGATGATCCGTCATCCACACTGATATGTCTGACAGACATGCAGAGATGCGATTCGCCACCTGGTCGTCAGAAGGGGGAAAGGAGAAGATTAATTGTGTGTCGTCTGCATAGCAATGATAGGAGAGACCATGTGAGGTTATGACAGAGCCAAGTGACTTGGTGTATAGCGAGAATAGGAGAGGGCCTAGAACAGAGCCCTGGGGGACACCAGTGGTGAGAGCACGTGGTGAGGAGACGGATTCTCGCCATCTGATCATTTATCACTCCAGTGTTAATCTGCAAAATTGTAATTATTCGCCTACCTCCTCATGCCTTTTGCACACAATGTATATAGACTATTTTTTCTACTGTGTTATTGACTTGTTTATTGTTTACTCCATGTGTAACTGTGTTGTTGTCTGTTCACACTGCTATGCTTTATCTTGGCCAGGTCGCAGTTGTAAATGAGAACTTGTTCTCAACTAGCCTACCTGGTTAAATAAAGGTGAAATAAAAATAAAAAACTCCCATTTCCATGGCGTGGAAATATTCTTTCTGAGAAAGACATTCAAGTTGTTTTTCAATTATATCGTTAAACCACTTCAAGGATGTTGAAACATTGCAGGTGCTCAGACATTCCCCTATTTGCATGGGTATGGGGTTTGAGGGTTTTACTTTACAGAGGTTATCAACCTTCCTCTAACCATCTATATCCTGTGTGCAGCCAAACGTTCTCTCTGTCTCTCAAGCTCTATCTTCCTCCCTACACTTTCTTTCTGCTTTACCCTCTTCATTATTCCTCCTTCTCATCCCCCTCTTCTCAGTGTCCATTAAAAACCAATCTCAGCCATGTAAGCTGGTTGTGGAGGCATGTTGTGGCGGCCATGTTGGAGGCAGGATATGGCGGGCTATAGTGATCCAGTAAAACACTTCTTGTGTAACAACCTGAAATGTCTCCGCTTGAGTGGCATAATAGCTAGCTTTAGTGTGGTGCGCCTGGTTAATAAGAACGTTTTAGGAAGGCGGTCACGTGTGTTTGCGAGTTCCCGAGTTCTAGTCTCAGTGTGAGCTAGAGTAGGAGGAAGAGGTATGGCTAAGCAAGCAGGCTGATGTCCACTGTACTTACCTCAGAAGAACTGCCCCTGAGGTGGCTACGGAGGGAGTTTCAGGAGGATATGAGCAGTTACAGGAGGATATGAGGATAGTGTGAGATTTTGTTAATTCAACTAGCAGTTCCCATAGACTTCCAGGCATTGTGCTAATGCTAGTTAGCAATGGCTTGTGAAACTACCTTCGATTTCCTTCAAACTGCACACAGAGACATAAAAAATGCATCCATAAGCTGACAAAGATCTGGGTACGTAGGCAAAGGCATTAATTGCCAAAATATCGCACTATCCCTTTAAGATCAGAGTGACAAGTTACAACTATTTGTAGAAAACAGAGTGAACAGTGGAGTGAATGAGCCACTGCTTGCTCCTCATCATCTGTCACAACTTCTGCCAAAGTCGATGCCTCTCCTTGTTCGGGCGGTGATCGGCGGTCGACGTCTCTGGTCTTCTAGCCATCGCTGATCTATTTTTCATTTTCCATTTGTGTTGTCTTGTTTTCCCACACACCTGTTTTCATTTCCCTCATTATGTTTTGTGTATTTAGCCCTCTGTTTCCCACGTCTTTGTGCGTGATTGTTTATTGTTAGGTTGGTTCATTTCCAGCTGGTTTATTTCCTGGGTTCTGTTTTACCCGTGTTTAATGGCAACCGTTATTTTGTTCACACATTTGGGTTTGTTACTTTGTGCTATTGACTTTATTAAAGTGGGTTGTTTGCTTATCTCTGCTCTCCTGCGCCTGACTTCATGCACCAGCTACACCCACCGCCTGACATCCTTACAGTGCAGTGGCGTGCATCACTTATATTTCAGATGGTGTCAACCAATGTTAATTTTCATACATTTTGGAGTAGAAATTCCTCTCAAAAAGGACCCCCACCACTACCGTTGCCACCTCTTCTGAAAAAAAATCCTAGAGGAAACACTGTGAGACGTTGATTCAACCGTGGAGAAACTCTGGTGTAATTTCATTATGTAAATTAGTAAGAGTGCTCCTGTGCTTGAGTGTATGCTGAAAGGGACAGGGGCGCGTGTCTGGCAGGACGCGTGTGGACTGGCGTGCACCAACCTGACACTTGATGACTTGCAGTGATTCCCTTTCCTTGCTTTGCTTGAGAAAGAGAAAAAGGCATTTTGAGAAATCCGCAACATTCCTCCCGGAATGTCTATGTCTGTATAGAATAGATGTGAGGTATTGGCTGCATCAGTCCAGACAGATATAACCATAGGATTTCTTGTTTTACTTCTAAAAAGCAGTAGCTTTTGCAAGCTAATTCTACTAAGGATCCATTCAATCAGATGATGTTCATTGTCAGCAGTACATGCTGCTAATTATTAATTCATAATATAAATGCCTAGTTGGCAATGCATTTATATAAATAGTTTCTAAATAAATACATGCTTGTCCTTTCTGGCAGTTATTTACATTGTTCCTTGTCCTTTCTAGTTCCTCTCTGTGCTGTGTGAATAAACCGAGTGCTCCATCTTGTCCTGAAGTAACCTTGACCTCTTCTGTTGAGTTGCAAATGTGTACAGCTACCAGAGCGAAAAAGACTGATGCTTTGAGCTTCATGGGCATTGAAAACATTGCCCCCTGTCCCATAATAGGAAGTGACTCGTGGATATTGCCCAAACTGAGAATTCGTTCCCACTTTACATCACAAGTGCACATACCTGAATGGCCACGAGAACTGAGACAAGCTAAAAAAACTCAGTTCCCCAAAGAGATAGCGGAGGCAGATGCTGCAGCGTGGGTGCAGGAGAGGAAATATTAAAGTTATTTATCTGTGACTCATTCAATCCGGCTTCCACAAATTCTATCCCGGGAATATTGAGAATTAATCTCAGAACAACCCTTATGCTTGTAAAAAAAAAGGACACCTGTTACCCTCATAGCCAGAGTTCAAGACAGGCCTGCTCCCCTTAGACACGTGAAAAATACACAATGTATCCAGTGTCTTGTAGTCTGTCACAGTTAAAAGGCGAAGGCACTGAGGGCATTGACACCAGCACATGATGGACTAAGAAGAGTGAGGTTAGACTACTGGTCATCTCACTGTAGAACTGGAAGTGTGTTAACATAATGGGAGTCCATGCCCCTCTGGTTAAAGAACCTCTGACTTAGTCAAGTTCAGTCTAAGATAACATTGGAATTCCCTGATTATACAGGGAGCTTTCCACTTACTTTCCCACTCAGCATTTAATTGCTTTTTAAAATTGGATTGTCTCTCTCTCTTTGCATCATTACACTTGGCGAGAGCCGAAGTCATCGTAAATGATGGTTCCCCTAATTTTATATAGCCAGACAGCTGAAGAGTCCCAAGACGCTACTACCCTTCAGCAATGTTAAAGCCTGTACATGTTCTGAAACAGTACCACACATGCCTGTGTGAGAGACATCCACCCTCCCAGCCTCCTCATTATTAACAGGCCTGCTGCTGCTGTAGTAAAACTCTCTTCAGACTAACGCGGAGGGAAACAAATGATGTGGCACCATGGCACTGATTCTAGACCTATAATGAGTACATCGTCAATATCCTACTCCATCTAGCCATCAGCAGCCTGTCCCCCTATCAAGCCTGAAGTGACAACATTATTTATTTTGAAGACATCTATTTTGCTGCAGTGCAAGCCATGTGATAGGAGGAGTATTTTGAGCAATGATATAAAGCTAATGATCTCATGTTTTCCCTTATGGCTGTGAGGCTGCCCAATATGGAACTAGACCGCTGCACAGATTGGACAGCAGAAGGGAGGTTTGATGTCACAACAGGGAAGCACAATATGATCAACAATACAAGGTAGAGGAAATGAAGTAAAGAGAGGGAATAACATTACAGAACAAAGAACTGCTGATGGTGCTACAACAATGTTACTTTTGCCAGAGATAATGCATTCATATGCGATAATCCCACGTTTTATTTTTATTTTTTTATTTTTTTTATTTCACCTTTATTTAACCAGGTAGGCTAGTTGAGAACAAGTTCTCATTTGCAACTGCGACCTGGCCAAGATAAAGCATAGCAGTGTGAACAGACAGCAACACAGAGTTACACATGGAGTAAACAATTAACAAGTCAATAACACAGTAGAAAAAAAGGGGCAGTCTATATACATTGTGTGCAAAAGGCATGAGGAGGTAGGCGAATAATTACAATTTTGCAGATTAACACTGGAGTGATAAATGATCAGATGGTCATGTACAGGTAGAGATATTGGTGTGCAAGAGAGCAGAAAAGTAAGTAAATAAAAAACAGTATAAAAACAGTATGGGAATGAGGTAGGTGAAAATGGGTGGGCTATTTACCAATAGACTATGTACAGCTGCAGCGATCGGTTAGCTGCTCAGATAGCTGATGTTTGAAGTTGGTGAGGGAGATAAAAGTCTCCAACTTCAGCGATTTTTGCAGTTCGTTCCAGTCACAGGCAGCAGAGTACTGGAACGAAAGGCGGCCAAATGAGGTGTTGGCTTTAGGGATGATCAGTGAGATACACCTGCTGGAGCGCGTGCTACGGATGGGTGTTGCCATCGTGACCAGTGAACTGAGATAAGGCTGAGGTTTACCTAGCATGGACTTGTAGATGACCTGGAGCCAGTGGGTCTGGCGACGAATATGTAGCGAGGGCCAGCCGACTAGAGCATACAAGTCGCAGTGGATCCAGTTTGCTGAGTAGAGTGTTGGAAGCCATTTTGTAGATGACATCGCCGAAGTCGAGGATCGGTAGGATAGTCAGTTTTACTAGGGTAAGCTTGGCGGCGTGAGTGAAGGAGGCTTTGTTGCGGAATAGAAAGCCGACTCTTGATTTGATTTTCGATTGGAGATGTTTGATATGAGTCTGGAAGGAGAGTTTGCAGTCTAGCCAGACACCTAGGTACTTATAGATGTCCACATATTCAAGGTCGGAACCATCCAGGGTGGTGATGCTAGTCGGGCATGCGGGTGCAGGCAGCGATCGGTTGAAAAGCATGCATTTGGTTTTACTAGCGTTTAAGAGCAGTTGGAGGCCACGGAAGGAGTGCTGTATGGCATTGAAGCTCGTTTGAGGTTAGATAGCACAGTGTCCAATGACGGGCCGAAAGTATATAGAATGGTGTCGTCTGCGTAGAGGTGGATCAGGGAATCGCCCGCAGCAAGAGCAACATCATTGATATATACAGAGAAAAGAGTCGGCCCGAGAATTGAACCCTGTGGCACCCCATAGAGACTGCCAGAGGACCGGACAGCATGCCCTCCGATTTGACACACTGAACTCTGTCTGCAAAGTAATTGGTGAACCAGGCAAGGCAGTCATCCGAAAAACCGAGGCTACTGAGTCTGCCGATAAGAATATGGTGATTGACAGAGTCGAAAGCCTTGGCAAGGTCGATGAAGACGGCTGCACAGTACTGTCTTTTATCGATGGCGGTTATGATATCGTTTAGTACCTTGAGTGTGGCTGAGGTGCACCCGTGACCGGCTCGGAAACCAGATTGCACAGCGGAGAAGGTACGGTGGGATTCGAGATGGTCAGTGACCTGTTTGTTGACTTGGCTTTCGAAGACCTTAGATAGGCAGGGCAGGATGGATATAGGTCTATAACAGTTTGGGTCCAGGGTGTCTCCCCCTTTGAAGAGGGGGATGACTGCGGCAGCTTTCCAATCCTTAAACGTTACCTCATGCATCACCAACAGAATGATGATCTGTCTTCTGTTTCCAGCTTGTTTGTCTTTCTCCCTTTCCATTGGTATGGGTGAATGAATATACATATTCAGGTGGGCTTCATTGGGTTGCGGTAGTGTAATTGGGGAGAACGGGCTCGTGGTAATGGCTGGAGAGGAATGAGTGGAATGGTATCCAGTACATCAAAGACATGGTTCCCATTTGTTTGATGTCATTCCATTAGCTCTCTTCCAGACATTATTATGAGCCGTCCTCCCCTCAACAGCCTCCACTGATCTGGTTGGTTATCCCTGTATGTCTGTCCATCACCCTCATTATATTTTATGTGCCAGTCAAAGCGTATTACATGTGTATCCCTTCAAGAAGGGCCTGTACAGTAGATGCTACCATTGGAGTTCATACAATGTTACTCTCCACAGCCAACTTCAGTTGCTGTAAGTTCCACTTTTTACCACACTCACGTTTCTTCCACTTTTAAACTTCTTTCCAGACAGTACTTGTTTTACCCCCAGAAGTAGTCCTTAAAACCTGTTATTACCCAACAATCCCAGAGCAACGTCCCTGTACATCCTTGAATATGTAAGATCTGAGGATAGTTAGACAAAGCAAGACGGACACCTCACATGTGTCGGGGCTGAAGCTTTATGGACTCATCAACAGAATGAGAGTGCTCTGAAAGGGCAGCAGCAGGAGACTTTAGCTCAACCAAACCCAATAGCACAAGTGTTTTTCTTAGAATGGAGGGAAATGAGAAACCTTACTGTCCACCAGTCTTTAGTAGCACATCTGGAGCACAGAAAGAGTACAATGACAAAGAAAATGTCAATGGTTGGATGAATTGATTAAATCCAATTTTAGACATAAAATGACATTACCATTAAAACACTTAATTTATTGCAGTGGGCTAAATCAGGGTCAACCAGAATGATTCTTGGTAGTCTTAAACAAATCTACTTTGAAACAAAAGTATACACCTCGTGCACACATGGTTGTGGACTTAAAAAAGAAGACACCTGTACCATGTCAGATATTGAGTTGAAATATATTTAATTTTGGAGTTTGCACTCCAATATTTCATTTTACATACATCACATAAAACTGCACTATAACAAAACTGTTTGACATAGAAACATCGGATTTGTCAGGATTAAAGAAATAATCTTTATTAAATATGAAATTATGAGAAATATAAATAACATTCTACCCATGAGGCCAAAGAGGGCGCTTTTGGTCATTGACTGCAGGAAAGGGCTTACAACATACAAGAAAATCAGAAGAAGGTGTAACATTAATTTGCATAATAACAACCTGGATCAGGCAATGAATAGTGTAATAACTTCCCAATTTGTTAATTCCTATCAGAAGCACATTGAGAGACAAGTCTAGTGCATTGCATACTGAGACATTTAGTGGTCATTTAAGTGATAATGACAGAGAAACTTTTGTTTGGAGGATTTAATTGCCCGGGTGTTGTTAGGCTTCGTGGACATTATCACTTTTATGCAACCGGTTACCAACATATTCAAATAATGATTGACATATTTTCATTAAAACTTTATTTTGATGAACGTATTCATGCTATTTCATCCTTATAGTTCTGACACAGAGGTAGCGTTGCTACCCAAACCTGCTAGTCATTCGTTCTATTGGTTCAGTTGCCAGAGGTGTGACCCAGTCGTTTTGTTCTAAATCTATGGACGCGACCCAGGTGTTCGTTCTAAATGTTCCATTGCCATGATGGTGGGCAATGTTCTTATCCCTTGCTCACTAGCTAGCCAACTTTGGCTAACACAGTCACGTCAAACAGTACAGCCATAATAACAGCAAAGTACCTGCATTTGCGTTTGTTTAAACTGTTTTCTAGTGATTTTTTGGGGATACATCCATAACAATGAGCTAATGATGTGCAATTTCACCTGGCATAGAACATTTGCTCTCTCACCAGGCCACTGTTCAGAAGAGATAGCTAACACAATCACTTCAAACTGAAGCTGGAATGACACCAAACTAGCTGCCTTTTGTGCTTTTCTATTGACATTTCTTTGTAGATATCCATAACAATTATGCTGATTCATGACTTCGTCTGGCTGAGAAAAGCTGCCAGTCTGTCTCTCGTCCCGACTCCGACACGCTATAGATCCAATTTCAATATTGAAACAATGTTGCAAATGTCGGAGAGACAGACAGCAAGGTTATTTCAAATCCCTGCTGTTGAAAACTAAAGGCTAGTCTGAAGGAAATGGGAGATCTGATGACCAATTTACTCCTTTAACAAAGAGCACCTTTTATTTACCAACATCAATTATTGTGTACGAGGCAGCACTTCCCTGTCACGTTCTGACCATAGTTCTGTTATTTTATTCTTTGTTTTAGTATGGTCAGGGCGTGAGTTGGGGTGGGCAGTCTATGTTTGTTTTTCTATGTTGGTTTTTGTGTTCGGCCTAGTATGGTTCTCAATCAGAGGCAGGTGTCGCTAGTTGTCTAGCCGTTACATTCCCTTCTTTGTTCAAGAAAGTACAAATTCTTCATGATGTACAGTAAGCAGGGCGGCAGGGTAGCCTAGTGGTTAGAGCGTTGGACTAGTAACCAAAAGGTTGCAAGTTCGAATCCCTGACCTGACAAGGTACAAATCTGTCGTTCTTCCCCTGAACAGGCAGTTAACCCACTGTTCCTAGGCCGTCATTGAAAATACAAATTTGTTCTTAACTGACTTGCCCAGTAAAATGAAGATAAAAATTAAAAAAGCAAAAAGAGCAAACATAATGTATAAACATAAAACCTTATTTTATACAGTCACTTAAATTAATGTATAATTAACTCAACAGTGATTTATTGATCGCTGCTATTGAAGATATACATTATGTAAAATGTGCACACACTTTGTGTGTACGGGTGCCATTCTTCCACATCTAGTTCAGTGTATATTTCTTCAAGGGAGCATCTTTCGTCATTCCAATCCTCTGGTCTGTTGAATGGGGTACAAACTCCCCACAGTCCTGTTCTGTTTCTTTCCAGCTGTTAGGCTGTCCATCCCCCCCGCAACCTGCAGTTGAAACAACACATAGACTCAAACTATCAACTATATCAGAGCCTACTACTCCAGTCAGTGATTTCTTATAGACATATCCCTCTGATTGACCCTGATTCGGCCCACTGCAGTAAAATGTTAAACCAGAGATGTTTCTTGTCCTTCTAAACACCATGTTTTATTAACCTCACGTATCAAACCTTTTTTAAATAAATTATAGATGAAAATAGCTTATAGCAAGGAACAATTCTGAGAGGCATTTCAGGAGAGTGACTTGAGTCTGCTTATGGAGCATTTCCTTTTGATTTCACAATATCTGCATCTGCATAATAATGCAGAACGAAGAGAGAAAGAACAAGAAAGAGAGAGGGAAGTGAAACAATTAGAGTGAGAGTGAGAGAGGAGGAGAAGTGCCATTGACCAGTACAGCGCCATTGACCAGTACAGCGCCAGTACAGTAGAAAATATATCAGCTAAAGAATGTTGTTCTGTAAAATCTTCTTTCGATCATGAACTGCACCTCGTCTTCTAAAGAACTATGACCTCTCTTAAAGCCTATGCAGCACCTTTCCTGGGAAATCACATTATCTTGACTTCCACCTAACCATAAGGCCTTAGACAGATGGATAGTTTCTTACTAATCATCACATTTGATGGGTACGCCCAAATCAACCACAAGTTACAATGGTACATTATTACTTCATAACTGTTTGACCAAGTAACGGTATGATGACGTTGGCACAAAATGTACTGTACTTTGGACTATAAAACATGTTTGGTGACCAGGATGTTGCGTTTGGTGCTAGATCAATACATTTCAGTACAGTAGGTTCATCATATGACTTAAATCCACACAAGTGCAATATATTTGGATTCATCAATTTTCAAATGTCAAAGACCGTGGTAAGAATTATTTCCATTGCATTTGTTATTTTGTATTCATTGTCTGACTATTTTGTTGGCTAATGTGTCACTGAGGGTCTGAGAATCTGTCTGTTTATGTGTGCTTTTTTGGCATGCTAGTATATTTGACTTTTTTAGCTTCAGTGTTTTGGGTTATAGTGTTTTTGATAGACAAACTTTGCCAATACATACTGTACATACATACATACTGCGGCCATCAGATTTTCTGAATGTAGACCTAAAGTACTGCAAGGTACAGGCACAGTATCTGAACATATGTGTACAGATACCTGAGGAAATCTTTACAAACACAGGTAGAAGACAATGATTCCAGCACAATGAAGATATTGGATATTGATGACGACACACATAGCATGACCAGAACAAGAGATGGCGTTAAATATTCAGGTACCAACACACACACACACTAGTGGTGCGGGTCAGTTGTTTGTTCACCCGCACCCAACCGCATTTGTTAATAATCCATCTGCAACCGTCTGACTATTTGTGATAGTGAAAATCTGAGGACCGCACCCGACCGACCCTAACCCACTAATATACAAAATGTGTCATAGGCTATAGTCAGAGACAGCGGAAAGATTTTTTGACATGATTTGGATATGTTTCTGCTTATAATTTCTGACATTTTGGTAGGCTATTTCTTAGTCAACTTGTCTATAATTAGATACATGCAGCTTCTCTTCTGTCATTATACTGTATGTTGCCCTAGAACAGGGCTTCCCAAACTCGGTCATGTGGCCCCGTTGGGGGCAGGTTTTGGTTTTGCCCTAGCACTACACAGCTGATTCAAATAATCAACGCTTGATGGTGAGTTGGTTATTTAAATCAGCTGTGTAGTGCTAGGGCAAACACCAAAATGTGCACCAAGGGGAGGCCCCAGGACAGAGTTTGAGAAATCCTGTTCTAGAAGACTAAATAAACCCTTGCTCACCAGAGTAATGTCATACATCGATAGAATTAATACTTCCGTCTAGTTGGGATTGGTCAAGTTTTCTCTGTCAAACGTTTAGGGACCGGGGAGAAAATGCAATAATCGAAAAGAAGGGAAAGATTTTCTGTGCAAAAGATCCAAATGGCGTCAGTTTGACCAGTTGTAAGGAAATAGAATGCTGTGAAAATGACCCAATATGTTTCTAATAAGATTGATAATATCTTGTGATGTAGTACATTTTCAGTGGTGGAAGAGACCATACAAAGTTGCTGCATTGTGTCTGGGGCTGCTGTGTGTTCTCCTACTGGCTGGGATCATAGGCCTGGGTGTACACTGTAAGTTTAGTATGTTCTCACTAAAACATTGATCTTCTTCAGTGACATAATTATTGATAAATGTTTTCAATGTTTCACTGTTCTCCTAGTCACTGGTCAGCATTATTCTCCAGAGAGAGACCAGCTACAGACCAGTTTTAGTACTCTGACTAAAGAGAGAGACCAGCTACAGACCAGTTATAGCACCCTGACTAAAGAGAGAGACCAGCTACAGACCAATTATAGCACCCTGACTAAAGAGAGAGACCCGCTACAGACCAGTTTTAGTACTCTGACTAAAGAGAGAGACCAGCTACAGACCAGTTATAGCACCCTGACTAAAGAGAGAGACCAGCTACAGACCAATTATAGCACCCTGACTAAAGATAGAGACCAGCTACAGAGGGAGACAATCAGACTGAACAAGAAGCTCAAAGGTGAGTAAAATTACATTTGACTTCATTAGAAGTCCTTTCTGTGTCATGTTGTTTTCTTGCTACTTCATTCAATGAGAGTGGTATCAATCAATGATTGTAAATAAAGTAAGGAAAACTTCTAGGGAGACCTTGTCACGAAGGATGGATAAAGTTCGAAACCAGCTGTTACTTCTTCTCAACTGTGAATAAAACCTGGGAGGAGAGCAGAATGGACTGTATAAGGAGAGAAGCACATCTTGTGATCATAAACAACAGAGAGGAACAGGTGAGAGAGATAAAGACAGAGAGAGAGAGGTGGGAGATAGAGGATATGTATGAGCAATGTCTTTTTTCTGTGCCGCAATGACAGGTATTTATCAATGGGTTAAACGGAGCAAATAAACAAATTTGGATTGGTCTGACTGACACATTTGCTGAGGGAACCTGGAAATGGGTGGACGGCACACCACTGACTACCACGTAAGACATTTGAAGAGTTCTGTTTCTATTAGAAATCACTGACTGGAGTAGTAGGCTCTGATAGAGTTGACAGTTTGATTCTATGTGTTGTTTCTACTTCAGGTATTGGGGGGATGGACAGCCTAATAGCTGGAAAGAAACAGAGCAGGACTGTGGGGAGTTTGTACACCGTTCAACAGACCCAGGGGATTGGAATGACGATGGGTGTTCCGTTGAACAATACTGTGTCTGTGAGAAATAGGATTATCATAGATACTCTCTCTGCACTGTCATTCATTTAAAGGACCTCTCTATGTCCTATGTTACTCCTTTTAGTCTTATGTCTGAAGACAGATGTTATTTGGTGGAATGGTACTAGATGTGGGAGAATGCCACACGCTGACAAACACACACACATGTACAGTGCCAGTCAAAAGTTTGGACACACCAACTCATTCAAGGCTTTTTCTTTATTTTTACTATTTTCTACATTGTAGAGTAATCGTGAAGACATCAAAAAGATCAAATAACACATATGGAATCATATAGTAACCAAATAAGTGCTAAACAAATCTAAATATATTTTATCTTTGAGATTCTTCAAAGTAGCCACCGTTTGCCTTGATGGCAGCTTTGTACACTCTTGGCATTCTCTCAACCAGCTTCATGAGGAATGCTTTTCTGACAGTCTTGAAGGAGTTCCCACATATGCTGAGCACTTGTTGCCTGCTTTTCTTTCACTCCGCGGTCCAACTCATCCCAAACCATCTCAACTGGGTTGAGGTCGGGTGATTGTGGAGGCCAGGTCATCTGATGTAGGACTCCATCACTCTCCTTCGTAAAATATCCCTTACATGGCCTGGAGGTGTGTTGGGTCATTGTCCTGTTGAAAAACAAATGATAGTCCCATTAAGCACAAACCAGATGGGATGGTGTATCGCTGCAGAATGCTGTGGAAGCCATGCTGGTTAAGTGTGCCTTGAATTCTAAATAGATCACTGATAGTGTAACCAGCAAATCACCACCACACCATCACACCTCCTCCCCCATGCTTCACAGTGGGAATCACACATGCACAGATGGTCACGCCCTGACCGTAGATAGTCTTTTTATGTCTCTATTTGGTTTGGTCAGGGTGTGATTTGGGGTGGGCATTCTATGTTTTTGTTTTCTATGATTTTGTATTTCTATAATTTGGCCGGGTATGGTTCTCAATCAGGGACAGCTGTCTATTGTTGTCTCTGATTGGGAACCATACTTAGGTAGCCCTTTCCCTCCTTTCAGTGTGGGAAGTTAACTTTGTTTGTGGCACATAGCCCTTAAGCTTGTTTTGTATTGTTTATTGTTTTTGTCGGCGTCATCCTAAATGAAAGGAATATGTACGCTCACCATACTGCGCTTTGGTCCGCTTCTTTCGACGGCCTAGACAGAACTTCCCACCACAAAAGGACCAAGCAGCATGGTAAGGGGGACTCATGGACTTGGGAGGAAATCCTGGATGGTAAAGGACCCTGGAGGCAGGCTGGGGAATATCGCCATCCCAGGGAGGAGCTGGAGGCAGCAAAGGAGGAACGGCATCGTTACGAGGGAACATGGCTAGCAAGGAAGCCCGAGAGGCAGAAATTCGACAAATTAACTTTTAACATAGCACAACCGTTAATTGAAATGCATTCCAGGTGACTACCTAATGAAGCTGGTTGAGAGAATACCAAGAGTGTGCAAAGCTGTTATCAAGGCAAAGGGTGGCTACTTTGAAGAATCTCAAATATAAAATATATTTAGATTTGTTTAACACTTTTTTGGTTACTACATGATTCCATATGTGTTATTTCATAGTTTTGATGTCTTCACAATTACTCTACAATGTAGAAAATAGTACAATTCAAGAAAAACCCTTGAATGAGTTGGTGTGTCCAAATGTTTGACTTGTACTATACACACACAAATTGTGTACACATTTCACACAATGTACATCATTCAATAGCCACTGTCAATATGTAGTATCACTGGAAAATTTTAGTCATAGATTAAAGTGACTGTATAAAATTATGTTTCATGTTCTTACAGTATGTTTGCTGCTTTTGCTTACATTGTGCTGTACACTAGCAAGGCGTAATTTCTGCTTAGTCAATAAATCATTGAACCTCGATGACATTAAGGAGTTTAAGTCATTCCCTTATTGCTCTCTTACTCTCCTTTGTAATACAGTCGGTAGAGCATGGCGCTTGCAACTCCAGAGTTAGTGGGTTCGATTATGAAATTAAATTATGAAAAAAAGTATGAAAAAAGTATGAAAATGTATGCAATCACTATTGTAAGTCGCGCTGGATACAAGTGTCTGATAAATTACCAAAATGTGCTCCATATTGAGTTAATAGGGGGTGGCAGGTAGCCTAATGTTTACAGCATAGGACTAGTTGAATCCCCGAAGTGACAAGGTAAAAATCTGTCGTTCTTCCCCTGGCAGTTAACCCACTGTTCCTAGGCCGTCATTGAAAATAAGAATTTGTTCTTAACTGACTTGCCTAGTTAAATAAAGGTCAAATACATTTTTTAAAGAAATAGCAAGTAGAATTGGATTCTTTGGTCCCTGCCGAAAAAAGCCTTAGGTTTGAAAGTAACTATCTAGCTAACATAATTTACTACAAATACTACATATTTAAATGTCCTTGTTTTAACTATACTGCTTTCACTGTCAATGCAGAATATATTGCCTGATCACAGACATTCACTGGCAGATGGGTTACAGGCACATAAAGTTGAATTAATTCTTGAAATGTATTACATCATCGTCTCTTGCTGTTCAGTGAATGGCCACATTGATACCTTCCTTGCTAGATGGGGAACTCTATTCAAATAGCATTTCATCAATTGCCTTGGGTGCTTGACTTTGTCTGAAACTGGGATGCAAATATATATTTTTATACTGTTTCTTCACAGAGGGAATTAAATTTACTATTTTTCTGGTCCTGCTGCAATAAATTATATTGAACTTGAGTACTCCAATTAAAAAATATATGCATTTAAAAAAAAATCTAAAGCTCAGATGGTTTTTTTCTTCTTTTTTTCTCTCTTTTAATGATATGCCAACAGTGCTCAACAATGTCTAATGTATCATAACCATTACAGATAACAAATCATAATAGCTAAATTGCCCCATATATTCAGTCAATAAAAAAACAAGTGGCATTTATGATTGATGTATTGAAACTGTACTATTAACTGGTTATATTATATCGTGGAACACAATCTTCAAAAAGACAGCAACCTCAGCAGTGGCGCTTGC